>NC_016506.1:830944-1070623 GCF_000243375.1 Torulaspora delbrueckii | reverse complement strand
GTACTTTACTAAGAACTGATAATTACAGAGGTTCAAATATTTCGAAAAATACCCGCAAGAATGCTTTACCCATTTCGTCTGTCCGAAGAGCGAACGAGCATGAAGCGGTTGTAAGCAGTCCAACCGCAACACAAAGAGAGTTAGAAGTGGGCACTGGAATACCACGAATATCTATGATGGCTTTCTAAGAGCTGTGAGAGACCGTACAAGGGAGCGTATATTGCAAAGCTGCAAAGCAAGTGTCTCCATACTGGTATAGTAATTCATATGTCGCTTTTGAATGCTATTACAGCTTGGTTGGATTTTAATATCTCATCTGTGATTTAACGCTTGTTCGGATATGTAACTGTTGTATTCATGCCACAAGCTGTAGTATAATTGATTCTCTTGTATTTTTGAAATCATTGTTTTGTTCAAGTCAACTTATTTTTCATTGTGAACTGAGTTAGAAAAATAACGAAGTAAAACAATGATGATTAAAATTAACGTGCAGAGGATTTACTTGCTCTCCGCTGTAGCTCCTGCTTAACTCTCCGGTAATTGAAACTTCAAACATTGGTCAGTAAGTTTAACTCCTCAGCAATCATCGAATCACGGGACTAAGATATATTTCAAGTGTTTCTAGCTCGTAAACACCCTCACGAAAACGAGCCAACTGCAGTGCATATAATGGCACGGTAAACACTGGACCCAAGTATTAGTACGCAACCTTTTGACCCCTTCCTGTTATCACGCGGCGATCACAGAGAACGTTAGAGTGCATGCAATTAAGGACCGATCTAAAAAACAACCCTACAAACATATTGAGTCTGAGGTGGACCCCCAGCACCAGTTTAAGGATCGTTTAGTATCATATTTACATCTGTGGGAGCTCAAAATATCCACTTCTGCACATAGTCAGGTTTGCAAAGGGCCAAGGGCAGAAGATCATTAAACAACCCGGTTTAACCGTCAAATACGAGCCGCTATACCATATTATTTATATAGTTATGTTACGCTCAGCAAGGAGAATAATATATATCCCTGCTGCTCTGTTCAATATACCACTAAAACATGAGTACTTTAGCTCTTGAAAGTCACATTATACGATCGAAGTTAAGCTTGTAGTGCCAGTTGTAAAACGTCTTTCGGACCTCCTGACAAAGAGTTAGACCCCCAATATCGTTTCTAACGTCCTTTATTATCATATAAAGCTTCTAGCTCTCCAAAATCTCCCGATTTGACGAACATTTAGGTTTGCAAATTCATTTAGGTTTGCAAGTTTTGGGATTTTGTGTCAAAATGACTAAAGTCAAAAAACACCCTAAATGACCAAATTTCGAGCTGAAACCAAGATGAATGACTATAAATGGCGTGGAGAATAGAATGGTACTAGTCTCAGGCTCCGAAAAGCTCAAAAAGATCAGAATAATGCTGAATTCCTTGCGGATTACATTAGTTTTGCAAAAGAGTCATAGTTTCCTGGATTTTCACAAGACAACTCTCAACCGGAGTCACTTCCACATTTTTACCCGTTTCCCATTTTTTTTTCGAAACATGTCAAAATAGCAACCAGATCACTGTTTTGTTTTGTTAGCTTGGATCCGAAGATCTGGCGCGATGTTAGTGGTGTTCTGCTGACTTTGTGAAATAGGCCTTTCCGTGACATTCACGTTTAGGGATTCTAATTGAACCGTGCGACTTGGATAATAGCTGTCAAGTTGCATCATTGCCAGGTTCTCCAAGTTGGGTACTGGTCATGCCACTGCGGAATCAGCTATCTCTGTCTTTCACTGCCTTACTAGCTTGTTGTCCCTTTGAAGCTCAGTCTGGTGGATAGTCGGTATTGGAAGAAGCTGGTTGAATCAAAGTACGCTGGTCTTCATGTTTCCGGTATCAGATATGCTCAAACTGTATACGTCTGCAGGTTTGACGTCTCCACCAAACATGGGCAGCTAGGTGGCTATAGAAAGGTGAAAGCTCACCAAACTATAGGGCTTAGATTTAGATCGGAGCTATGTAAAACGAAATAGCCAGTAGATATGTGTGGAAATACCCGGATCAAGTGCTAGAGTGGACACTAGAACTAGGCCATTACGACAAGGGCTTGTTTTCATTTCACTTATCAATTCCTGAGCTAACAGATGTTTTCTTCTTCCTTTCTAGAACTGATGACGTAAACTGTCTAAAAGTCAACAACCTTGAACCTATAGATATCCTACCCTCAGTAACGCAAGTCGCATCTCTTAGATTTTGAACTGAAGGCCCTCTATAGTAAGATATCGATCTGTATACAATCTACCGTTAGAAAGAGTTTATTTCATTGCTTGTTGTAGTTATATGTTATGTCATTGGAGTATTAAAGGGACAAAGAAAGCTTAACAGGATCTTGGTCTATGTTTTTCTACTACATGCCAACACTGACAAGCTGTCGTCAGCAAATGAGTATACCACCTTTATCTGTTTTTCCCTGGATTGGATGGAAATTGCCGTGCCTTCGTACATGCAAATATCCGTTAAAGTCTGTTTTTTGTATTGAAAATATAAAACTGAGAAAAATGCTATACTCATTTTAATTGATGTATCATGGGATCAGAAACAATACATATAGATTATTACCAGGCATGCTATCTCGTTATTCTCTATATAAGCCAAACCCCCCTTCTCAAGATCTCACATGTGGCTTTATGACTTTAATCCGCTCTTATATATAAGTGACCAAATTCCAAGTCAAAAAAATAGCTTCTATGGCCAAGTTGGTAAGGCGCCACACTAGTAATGTGGAGATCATCAGTTCGACTCTGGTTGGAAGCATTTTAATTTTTTTTGTTCATAAGCTAACGAAGGAACATACATTTGAAAACAGATGATGTTATCGTAGTCGAGAATCAAAAGTAACTGCAAAGCATGTGACTACCGAGCGAGATATAATAAGCCGGGGCAAATCGCTTTAATATGTTATTTCTTATATTTATCCCAATCCCTAAAAACAACCTACTGCTCTTCCGCAACTAATTCTTGAATTACATTGCAGAAGGTTCGAGTATTTCGTGAAGGTTAAATTGCTTGCATGTATTTGCTTCCCCGAGGCTCATTAATGATTTTTTCCACTTTGATGCGACCTGCGCCATTCCTTTGAATTCGGTTGAAAGCTAACTTTTGCATGTCGAATTACTGTGGTATTATCGGTTTATTCGTACAATATTTCAATAAAGTTGGTTTCGTGGTCTAGTTGGTTATGGCATCTGCTTAACACGCAGAACGTCCCCAGTTCGATCCTGGGCGAAATCATTTTTTTTTGGTAATTCGTCATGATTCTCAAGGGCATATTTAAAAACCACTTCTTCGAACACGCCAGCCAGTAATCGTCCGTTTTCTAACAGTATTTTCGTAACCTTTCATATCTAGGTCACTCATCAATTGAGAACGTTTGGGGCGTTCAAGCAAAAAATGATTGCATGGCGAAAATGAAATTACCAAGAACTAACTCATTGGCGAGAAACTGCGCATGTGATGTTGATGAATAAGGCCGTGATCCCACGAGAAGAGTTGTAATAAGTATACTATAAACAATCAGAGATCTCATAGAGATATCGCAAGACGGATTGAATACAAGGTGCAGTACCCAAGGACCTGACTGTACAATAGTATTGAGCCCAATGAGAGAGGTTATATATCAGGCCTTCAACATAACATTGACTGTGCGAAGGCGCTGGAACGCACACTCATAAGACATTTCGAAAATATTTGCTTAACCCGTTAGGATGGCAACAAGAGGTGTAAAGGCCAGATGCGACGTCTTATTGATGTGCCCTAGATTCTCCAATCGATTTGGATCTGTTTACCACGTTTAGTAGCGCCCACAAAATGCGTACGGGTATTAACGAGCTCAATGATTCGGGGTAGTCAATGATCACTAGTGAATCGAATATTGATTAGATTGGGTTTTGGTAAAATGTGACTACTCTGACAATTTTCGTGCCTCCTCTTTAAAAACTCGTCTTAACCTAAAAGCAATGGTAACGTTGTCGATTCTCACCGCAACATTTATCAACATGTAGTCTAGCATCCAAAATTATCACAAAAGACTGTCCAGAAAAGCTAGTGACATGAGGCTTTTCGGGATATTGATACCGCAAGATGTCATTACATTCTTAAACTTCCCTGGTTATGCTTTCGTTCACCGCCTGTGTCCGCAGATGTTTTATCAGTGGTGATATCATGCATAGACCATGGTATCAGAATAATATAAGCATCTTTCAACGTCAGAACCCGGTTATTCACCACAGGCCACAATAAGAGCTTGAAAACTCATTATGAAATCGAATTCAATCTTAATAAAATATCCAACCTAGCCAGTTGTCAAGATTTTTACCACGAAAATATGAAAATACGTAGTGGGAAATGTTTGGCGGGCAACTGAACTATGCTCCAACCAAGTTCACGCGTGCTAGGAAATTGAGGTATGATTTGCATTGGGCGGAGCAGTATAGTAAACGTGATGGTATGCGTAGCAGTTTAGTAGTAGAGATCTAGTCATCAGATTTATTTTGCCATCGATAGAATTACGCCGCTTGAGTAGGTAGATTAACAAATGTGGTAGCCCTTTAGTCCTGTCAACTGTGGAATTTCAGCGAATGCGAAATAAGCCAGCGATAATTGCGAATCGGAAATCTTCAAAAACTCGCTTCTGACGCAGTAAAAATAGCGATCAAATTCTCTACCTTCGATAAGAAGTTCCAGTGGAGAATCAAAAAAACAACTTACTTGAATGTGTGATCATTTTGTATCTGGTTACATTGATGGTAAAAACTTTATCGGTCGGCTCCTAAAGGCAAAGACATCGCACAGGGAATAATGCACACCCATCAGCGGATTTATCACCGATTTATGCCTCTTTCAACCTTGATTGCTAGCGCCAAGTAAATTTTTTGAATGGTTGATCGGTCCGAATTTCATTGAGGATTGTGTAGTGGTCAAAGCTGGCTCTCATTAAGAGCCAAAGAAATGGCCTAGAGCCGAAAATCTCCCTTTTTCTTTAGAATAATCCTCAAAGTTATGATTAAGTTCTCAATTGTTCTGCTCTGGCATATCCTGATTGCGTTCATAGAGAGAAGATGTCAAAATAAAGCTAAAGAAGAACAATGCGAACAGCCCCATGACTCTTAACAAATGAGAGCATATGAATGAATGGCGCTCGAACAGGACCAGTCCGATGAGTCGAAGTTGAGACAGCATAATTGAACTGGCCTAACTCACACTTCACTTTGGAGAGCTTATCTAGCGCTCTAGCCCTAACACTCGGGTAACAAGCGTTCTACTAGGAACGCATTCGAGCTCAATGTAAGACTCTGGAACTTGTAGCAGGCATCTCTTTCTGGACTAAGCCTCTCAAGCAGCTGAGCATTTTGACCATGCAAATTGTGATTAAGGCCTTCTCGAGAATAATCTCATTCCTGCTACAGGACAGTCGTGAGCATAATCGCTTCTCTTTCCTTATAGGATGCTCAGAGCAACAACTCAGACAGATTGGGTAATCATTCATTGGTTTTACTGACTGTAGACTCGCATTATTTGCCGCAGGATCCCCCTCCCCAATGAGGTGGCATTTGTAGTCGGAGAACGCATATGTTATTAAGATATCTTGCGATAAGCAGAATCTAGGGGAAAAAACATGGCGTAACACAGGAAATCATGGTGATTCCCCGTACTTTTTACTTCATAAGGTATTGGAGGACCAAATATTTTAGGTCAACCTATTCGCTCATCCAGTCAATGAGATGACATGCCTCGATATGGAATATCTGAGGCCGTAAACTCGATGGATCCTGGGTGGATTCTAAGATCGATATTGCGCCACGATGATCTTCAACGTCTAAGCAACAACTTCAGGTAACAGCGACGAGCAGGCTTGGCGAATATATATGCAAAGTAGAAGTATCATCACAATTGGAAACTGAATGGGAAAACGTCGAACTACGTGCTAAACGCACTTTCTGGGAGCCTCGTCTCACATCTGAGGCAATCATAGTGTCATTAATCATGCTAGAATGGCTATGCGCAGCTTTGTAGAGCTATTTGTATAAAGCATTGTTGTGATATCCAGAATTTTGATGCCGACATTCCTCATCCAATAATTGCTGTATGTGCTAGTTGCTTTCTATTCGCTAAATTCCACAGTGTATGAGATCAATGAGTCAGCACTTCTGGAGGTCAAGCCTGACTATTCCGCCCGATATTAACGCAATATTACTTTGACCTAGCATTGCTTTTTGAAATACAAACTGTCCAGATGTTATCAACTGTAGTTTAAGAATCTCACTCAGTTAAATCACTTAAGAAAAGTCAATGCGCTTGTCTACCACTCATTGAATACATGTTCAACTTGCCTTAGCACATCCCTGCTGTGCAGGCGTTCATAGACTGAATTCTCGCGTATCAATCTTAAAAGTAAAAGCTACGGTTGGGCACAAAACTTCTAGCCAATCTTTTATTGATTAAAGAGATACTCTCATCCACTAGTAATCATTCCAACTAGAAAAAAGCTTATCAATCTAGTCGCTCGCCGTATGTCTCGTCCTCATCCGTTACTCTGGAACTTATCTAGTGTATGTTTGTTTCCATTCCGATCTCTACGACAGCAAATGATCAAAGATGGACATTGATTATCAGCTGGCAAATATGGGCAGTTGGAATGAACTGAAATTCACAAGAAGTCAGTCTTGGAGGATTGAAATAGGCGGTAAAGCAAAGATAAAGATTCTCAAAGAGCTCCTATCCGAGTTGAGGCAGTTTTAGACGTACAAAAACAGTTGGACACGGGACAGCAGGCCACACTAGAGCGACATGCTCTTTGATGACGAAACGCTTCAATACAAAGTCAGCAGTTTCGATTGCTATTACCACGATTTACCACGATTAACTTTAGGAATTATTGATAGGATAGGATGCATATTTGGCTATCGTAGTGCTTGGATGGAAATTTTTATCTGTGTTCGCATTATTAGATGCGACCTCCATTCTGCAACAAAGAACCCTCACTAGCAAACGGCTTTGAAGGCGCAGTTTCTCAAACCACTCTAAGGCAACTACAGGGCCGCCAACAAGTGGGAGGCAAAAGGCCTATGTATTCATGGCCTGATCACCCGATAAACGGAATCCGCATCAGAGGGCCTCGAATGCACCTGAGGCGGGCCTGGATAGACCTAGATTCATTCTATCCGGGCCCAGCGTCTCCAAATTGGGCTCGATTTGAGTCTTGAGGGTTTCTGGTGCCTGAGAAAGCTCTTCAATGATCATCTTTTGCTAACATATGTCATGGTAAAAAGGTTTCAAAGCCTTGGATGAAAAATAAGCGTTTCGCAAGCTGCGTCAAATGTCATTGGCTTTTAAACGAAGCAAAACAACGTTCAGCAGTATTAGAATCCTTTGCCACTGTTGCCAGACAATGAGATGGTATGTCATAGATTCATAGGATTTGGCAGGTTACAAAGCATGATGACATCCCATTGTGAAGGTGGCAAAATGTCTATCGTTGCTCGATTCCTCAAGGACCTTACCGTACATTGCTATCTCTCTTCCCGATGCTTGCTGGAGTTGCAAGACTGCGTCAAGAACATCAATGGCAAATTCAACTATTCCTCAGTGCTCAGTGTTTGCAGAGCTTGCAGAGCTTGCAGAGCTTGCAAAGCTTAACGGTAAAGTCCCTCGCCAGAGGAAGATCATCAGAATTACAACTCGATGACAAAGTAGACAAGCAGCGAGAGTCCTTGTGGAAAGGCTAAGTCGCCGACCCACTTACTGACTGTCAAACAATCCCGATAGAAACTCATGGTTTTGCTGTGCCTGAGTTCCATTAATGAAATCTCGTCATTAATTCGAATGTAATTTTGATTTATATTATTTTTATATTTTAATTATATTTCAAACACGAAGATTGACAGCTCTGGCAGACAATCAGTTGCTAGTATTCTAAACCAAGGAACTAGGGAGGTAAATCTTTGTTACGTGTGTGATGATATAAATAAAAGGCTATCTGCGGTTTCCATGGTTTCCTGTATATCATTAGACCAATAGTTCCCAGAAGAACCCTACAGTTATAAGTTCGAACCTATAATGAAGCTTAGTAAGAAGGAGATAGCTAATATTGAGAGTAAAAACTCTACAAGCAGCCAATGATAGAACATGTGATTGACATGCTACGTTTAATGACAGATACGATCTTTATGATCCTCTCGTTCAATGATATCGAACGTAACACTCGGCCGACTGGTGACAACGATGATGACAATGAGAAGTGATGGTACTATTTGTGAGCAACTCGATGATTGTAAAAGTTCTTTCACTGGACTATGAACTGCCAGCATGCCAACGAAGCGCCACATGCCCTTGCCTAAAAGATGCTGGAATGTGATAGCTACAAAGCGGGGCGGTGAGTTCGTTTCCAGTAAGCGGTTGTGGAGGTGCTTATTCGGATGGACTTCAGATTTTCCACTAATATTGTTTATTAAAGCTTGTTATTACATAGATGAGAGTTTGAGCTTGTTCCTAGTCGCCGCCAGGGCATCATGGCTGTAAGCTCATAAGACGTACCTAAAATGTGGATTTTCAAAATCAGTCAAATCTGCAAACTCAATGTTCTCAATTTCAGGTTGTTTGGTCTCCATTGCAGCCTTGTCACGTCTAATGTTCTCCCTGTAGTTCAACACATACAATGCTGCAAGAATGACTAAGCACGCACCATAGCATACAACCATTGCGATCTTTGCTCCTGTGTATGGTTTTTGGTCGAAGGTCCGTGGACCCACCAAGTTCCCTACTGCGTAACCGATTAGATTGATCGAAGATACTGTCCATTTCTTTGTATAACCAATTGTGTTGGCGGAGACGCTTGCCAGGGTACAGATGAAAGCAACAGGAGCAAGGTACTGTATGAAAACACCACCTAGCCTGGCGTGCTTGTTCTTTTGAGCAAACGCTAACATACAGGTTCCCACAAAGACGATGGCAATTGCAAAAAAAGACCATACAAGCCTGCTGTCCAAAAACCTGATTTTCTTGGTGAAGCAGAGATACGAGAGATACCCAAATAGGGGTACGCCGACCCATTCTACAGCAGCAGGGACCATGTTAATCAGCAAAGTGTCCTTAGTGGAATAGTTAAAGTCCTCGCTGAACAAAATAGACATGAAATTAGTCAAACCACCATTAGGAATGTTATTCGCAAAAGAGAATAAAAAGTACAGCCATGTTCTAGGATCAATAAAGGCTTCTTTGATCTGGTGTTTCTTTATATGATGATTACCGAAACCTTGCTGATTTCCTCTAATTCTTTGAACAAGCAATAGCTTTTCACGCTCGGTTAGGAACCATGCTTTATCGGGAGAGTCTGGTAGATGAATTCCAATCAAGAAACCAACAAAAATCGTGATGCAACCGGTAGTGATGAAAAGAACTTTCCATGGGGCAATGGAATATGTGCTGCCCTTTGTGAACAAGCCATACGCCATGGCGCTCCCCCATACCCCACCGAAACCGTTAAACCCAAACCATATGCAAATTCTCAAAAACTGCTCCTCTTGCTTCCAATATTGAGCGGTGATGATGGTAAAAGCAGGTGTTATTGCGCTCTCTAAGAAGCCCAGCAGACATCTAAGGAAAATGAAAGAAGCATAATTGACAGAAGGAGCCGCGTGAAGAGCTAAAACTAATCCCCATAGAATAACGATAGTTGCTAAGGTCTTTATCAGGTATTTGCTTTTCTGCATTAGAGGCGGTAAAATAAACAGACCTCCTAAATAACCAAAGTAGAACGAAGATCCCACCCAGGAGTACTGCGTACCATGCATGTGCAAATCGGTTCTCAACCCCATAACAGCTGCATTACCATTGGTCGTTTTATCCATAAATTGGATGGCATATAACAAGCACATCAAAGGAAACATGCATAGATCGATTTTGCGAACTAACTTCTTGTCTTCCTCTGGGGTCAATTCAATTTCTTTAGCTTTCAAAGCTAATTTCATGGCTTCATCGACATCGCTATTAATGAAAACCTCATTACCATTTGGACTTAAGATGGAGGTAATTACGTTCCTGTCCCCAATTTTATCTTCAGTGAATGAGACAACATTGCCAATCTCTGCTTGGCCGACGTCCGACGAGCTATTTGTTGTAGTTTTATCAATTCTATCAGCCTTATCGTCCATTATTGGTCTAATACAATTAACTTTCTGGATCTTTGAACCTCGAAAAGCCGAGATGAGAACACAAATCTTTCATCTTTATATGTGAATGCTGCGTCTTCCGGTCCCTGAAGTCGGATCATGATATCAAAGTTGCCAAGATCTGGCCGAAGTCCTATGCAATCGGAGTCACCCGAACCTTGGCAATCTAGGTATCGGCTAATCGAAATTATTCCGCCAAGAGTAATGTAGATACCATCTACGAGATAAAGTGGCTGGACACGCTATGTTAAGTTTGGAAAGTTTTCATTGTGCGTGGAGTATTCAGCGAATGATTTTGTACCTTCTGCCTCATTCGCGTTATCTTATCGAGCGCCTCGAGATATTGAGCGAGCTTTTCTCAGAAAAATCGTGGGCGCTTCAAAGAGCGCCTGCAACTGCTCATGCACATTTGCCACGATAGGTAGGTGTACATTTATCAAGGGCCTCGCCGAGCCCTTGATAAACTCGCGGTTCAACTCGCGGTTCAACTCCCGAACAGATTTCGCACTGGCTTTTGCTTGCGTCTCTTATCGATCTGTCCAGTTCATACAATGGAAAACTTAAAAATCCCTGGAAGTGACTCTCAACAATCCTATCGTTTTTTCTCCGGTTTCGCATACTTAACAGTTCTCTTGTTGTCTAGTGTCAGGCATGCTTTTGAAATTGAGAGGCTGCTATTGGAACTAAAATCGGAGATTTCGAGACGTAGGGTCTCTCGCCTTATCTAGCTCTCTTCTTCAAGGTTCGGCTCTCATCTATCCCGCAGAGTGAAGCCACAGGGCACTTGCAACGCGCTAACGCACGAAGGCACCGTAACTCATCATAGTCCATGATTTCCTTCACTCAAACTATTAAGAATGGAAGACCTTTCTTTTGCCATTAAATGCTCGCAATGGGTCTTGAAGATTATGTTTTTCGCTGCGTTAAAGTCCCTGTTGAACACAGAGGCGCAACCTACACTGCTATATATTTTGGCGTGCATTATGTTTCCGCAAATAGAACACGTCTTGGAGGTATAAGCCTTATTAACCGCACACTGGCACCATGGAATTGCTCTGCCTTCATCACCAAGCGATCGTGGAAGGAGCAATGAGCGAGAGTTGCCATGCTGGACCTTGAATTTCGGGTCAGATTGGTGCAGTGGTGAAAATTCGATGGAGGAAAAAAGATGTTTTCATAGTTCTAACACAAATAAGAGGCTGATTTCTGTGCATTCTCTGGACGACATAGGAAATTTTTGAGACTAACCTCTGTGCTCTTCTTGCGATCTGCCCACTTGGCGAATTTAGACTGTGCGAGGTGACTTCTGTTGTCGATGTTCAAGGTTTTCGCAGCACCTCGTACCAGCATTTTACTGACTGAATGAGTGCTGTTAGTTGACTAAATGAAACAAAATATCTGAAAAAATGACCCTCTTTAATTTCCAGCATCTGTTGGGCACTGGAGTAAATGAGACACTCTGATTCTGAGTGTTTTAGGTAGATGTATCATGCTTGCATCAACCTGTATCAGTGCTATGAAAAAAGCCTAGAGAATAGGAATTGGAAGTGGGAAAAATTGCAAACCCTTTTCTGCTCGACCAGGGTTTGGCCTTCATCGGCGATTTAGCTGCAAGAAAAGCTAAAGAGGGTTAAAAGTATGATATATCCCAAGGGGGACAGCAGGTATCGTAGTTTTTAAATGTGCGGGATTGTGAGTCATGGAATCATCGATGTTCAACGAGCTTGTTATGACAATCCATGAAATTTTAGTAGGTCTCGATCCAGCCGAAAAATCGACCTCGACAATAATGACAGAATAATGGGAAGCACAAACAAGAAAGAATCACAGGACCAGTTGAAATTTTAAAAATCGATTATTTATTGTTTAGTGTTTAATATTTTGTCAAGCTCGGTGTGAAAATAAGCCCTCTAATTCACGAACTCCGCTATTGAAAAACATACCTCAATATAACCTTTCACTAACATGATTACATATTTTAACTCTTAGTAATATTCGAGAAGTTAAGTTTTCCTATTAGTGACATTACTTTGCTCTCAATAACGTGAATCATAAATGTGTAATGTCACGCTAATCGAAAGGCACACCATAATCAGCAGGAAAATCAAAATTACATTCGAATCAATGACGAGATTTCATTAAGTGGAACTCAGGCTCACAATGAGGTTATATTTAGCTGTTCTTTATTTTATATGTTGATATCAGATCATCTGCAATTCAATGATAGTAGTGAGAGCACTTATTAATAATTACATTAAAAAAACCGATCATTAATCCTTCATTTGACATCTAGAAATTAGGATAATGAGCTCAGTGAGTGTTGACTGGCCGACAGGGGTAGTTCACCAGCCAAATTAGAGATTTGAGCCTTCGACGAGGGATAATTCCACTAATAAGCAATTGTGAGAGCCACAAGCTATTTCAGACTAAAAAAGAAGAGATTATTCATATAAAACATGTATAACTTTTGCCTATCTACGAAGTTAGTAATTAGTATGACTGCAGTTGGCAAATAAACGGTAATAAACGGTATTGTCCAAGAATATTCCTGTCAAGCAACTTTAAGTATGGGCAATTTATCAAAGCTAGCATCATAGAAGAAGACACTGAATTAGTGATTGTCTACTTTAGCTTCCACAGCAGAGGCCTACTGGTCTCATATCTCTCTTGGGATCTAAATTATGGCCTTCGGCCGAGCGAACGAGTAATCACTTCTCGTTTTATAACTGAATAATTATGAAAGAAGGCGATTCTACCTCAAAGATGCCCGAGGATGGTAATATCATAAAACATTGGCATCAAGCATAAAAATGTGAATAGTTGTGACGCTATTTCAGGGTCCATCATTCAGAGATCTAATTACGCGAGATCGGCGTCGACTAAAAAATTCATTACTACTTGTCGATCAAGTTAGACAGGAAAGGAGCGTTAGAGCAGATTTACGAACAAACTGCCTCCAAAGTCGTAGATTCCGCGATGATACTTTCTTATGCGACTAGAAGAAGAAGGGCTGTGCTATTCTCTGTATTCCTGCTCTTCACGGTGATTATCTTGATCAATCGAGGAGGCCCGCTGACTAAAATCTATCGATCAGTAGATCTCACAGAAGAACCCTGCATCAAGCACCTAGCAAAATTCAATCAGAGACCGTTCAACTGGCCAACCTTCATACCTTTTTTATGGAAAGACAGTGATGAGATCATCGATAGGGTACGAAAATTGCAAGAATTCGAAAAATGTGTGATTCAAAAGGGTGCCGTTGAACTTGAAGCTATGGATGATATTCAGAGAAAGCTCTTTCCCTATTTAAATTTTGAAGCAGCAATGAATGATAAATTGAATTTTTGGCCAAAATGGACAAGGTGGGACCGAAGCGCTTACAGTGCCTCGATGCCCCATTTCTCCCTTTTGGACAACTCTTTCACGCACGTAGAAAGTGTAAAATACAACCCAAAGACAAGTTTTTGGGAAAATTGGTATACGTCTATGATGCAGGCAAATTCAAAAGGTATAGTTATCAGCATTGGCGATGGGCAAGTCGCTGACACTATCAGGCTAATCCACGTACTTCGATACCTAGATAACACTTTACCGATCCAATTGGTTCATAAGGGTGACTTATCTAGCGCTAAAGTGGAGGAGCTGTTCAAAGCGGCTCGTGAGCGTCGGTCAGATGGATCTCCACCACAAGAGCTATGGATTGTGGATGTGAAAAACCTTCTCAATCCTGCCATGATCTACGAATTCAAAAGGTTTAGTAATAAATGGTTGGCTTTATTGTTCTGCTCATTCGAAAAACCTATACTGTTGGATGCTGACACTGTCCCGTTCACTAAATTAGAAGAATACTACGATACTGATCAGTTTAAAAAGTATGGAACTGTTTTCTTCAAGGATAGAACACTGACGGCTCATATGCTTAACAGAGGACAAAGGAGGACATTGAAGAGGATCTTTGACGGGCTGCTGACTTCTTCTGACAGGCAATCCTCCGCGGACTCATATTATGGCATTCAAGATCCAATAGTGCAGAAAGCATTGGAAAGAATCCTTAAAAAGCGCCAGAAGCATATCATGGAAAGCGGGTTGGTGGCCTATGACAAGAAAAAACATCTATTTGGCTTGTTAACTTCCCTCGCTCTACAATTCTCCCCTTTGAATGAATATTTTCATGGTGAAAAGGAGTGGTTCTGGATTTCTCAACTAATACGTGGAGTCCCCTTCAGCTTCCATCCTGTCGAAGCTTCGAGTGTTGGAAGGATAGAAAAGACATCTGAAGATGAGTTCCGTGTTTGCTCCGTTCAACTATCTCATACCGAACAAGATGGATCTATTTTGTGGCTAAATGGTGGACTAAGAACCTGTAAGTTTGACAATTGGGACTGGGAATACGAAAATAAGCCGTCACTCAGCTCTGTGTTCAGTAGCGCCGAAGATCTTAGAAAAGTTTATCAGTCACCTGCGGTACTAGAGGCGGTTATTTTGCCTGAAGCGGAAATAAGGCCTTGGGCTGTCACTGATTTCTGTATGAGGTACCATTACTGTACCTATTATAAAGAGAACGGACCAGGAAAGCTTATTCTCTTCAACGAGGCCAAGAAGCGCAAGTACCAGAAGATTGTCGAAACATGGAATCGTTAGTCTCAAAAATTTTTTTTAGGTGATGACAATACTATAATCCACCAGTGTTCGACTACTTAACTGAAGCTGAGCCTATTTTTGTTATTTGACATCAGCTTACAGTGTCAGAACAGAGAATGCTTGCCGAGCACCCCGCAAATGGTGCCTTCCGATCATCATCGCAGCGGGGCCCTCAATTCCGTTGATTACCTTGCGCAACTGGATTGATCTTGCGTCTGCCTCGCGTCTGCAGTCAGGCTCTTGGCGACCTACGGCTACCTCGCTTGCGGCTGGACGAGCGGCTATTAGTGGAAAGCTCCACTTTCATCGGAGATAGCAGTTGGCGCCACCAACAAAAGTTTATCTCCGGTTGTTTGAATACCGCTAGCTAAACTTTAGATGAGCAATGTTGAACCTTCCTTACATTGCTAGCTTTTGAGTCAGTCGTTGGATTCCTCGGAGCTGTGGAAAGTGGGATTATGTTCAGCATATGGAATTTTTTGGCGGGGTTTGAAGTATGCCAAATACCTTTATGGATGAGTCTTGGAATATAAATGGGGGCCAATATCACCTGTTGACAGAATAGCCTGTCTAGTTTGGAATAGAAGTAGAACAACTGGAAAGACGATCAAGTCAAGATGATCGATAATACCGAGAAAAAAGACACTTCAATCACTTACGTTGAAGATATCAAAAACATTGATTCCAATCCTATCAAAGATGCTGCTATTGTAGAGGTTGGTAGCGAGAAGGACTTCAAGTCTGATCTCCCATTACAAGATGCTCTCGCTGCTAGTGAAGAGAAAGTTCCAATTTTTGAGAGTCGTGACAGAATCCCAGAATCCTTAAAAAGTCTGTCCAGAGAAGATCTAGAGATCTTAGATAAGAAGACAACAAGAAAAATGGATCTCAGAATCCTGATTATGGTTTGCTGGATTTACATCTGCAACTACTTGGACAGAACCAATATTGCTTCCGCGAGATTGGGTGGTCTTGAAGATGACTTGAAGCTAACCTCAACTCAATACCAGACAGCCATTTCTGTGCTTTTCGTCGGTTATATTACAATGCAGATACCATTTAACATCGTCCTGAACCGTTTGGGTAAACCATCACTCTTTATCTCCGTGATCATGACTGTATGGGGTATTATTTCAACAGCCACTGGTGGTGTTCAAAGTTATGGGGGCCTCATTGCTGTGAGAGTTCTTCTGGGTTTCGTCGAGTCTGGTTTCTTCGGTTGCTGTCTATACTACTTGTCCTGTTGGTACACCAAGAGAGAGTTGGGGCTCAGAAACTCTATTCTTTACTCCGGATCCTTGATCAGTGGCGCTTTTAGTGCTCTTATCTCTATGGGAATCATCAAGGGTATGGATGGCGTCAAAGGATTGAGAGCTTGGCGTTGGTGTTTCATTATTGAAGGTGCAATCACTGTGGCAACCGTTCCATTGGCCTACTTTATCTTGCCTGATAATCCTTCGAACACTAAGTTCCTATCCCAACAGGAGAAGGACCTGGTTATGTGGAAGTTGAGAATGGATGTCGGTGACTCCGATGACGATAAAGAAGTCCTTGGAGAAGGTCAGGACGGCCATAACTCATTCAGATTTGCTCTAAGGTTAGCTATGGGGGATATTAAGGTCTGGTTACTAACTGGTTGTTTTTCATTCCTAGTTGCTGCTTGTGGTGTCACTAACTTTTTCCCCTCCGTTGTCAAGACTTTGGAGTTCGACAAAATGGTGACCTTGTGTCTGACAGCCCCACCTTATTGTATTGCAGTGGTAACCACTTTCATCTGGTCTTGGCATTCAGACCGTACGGGCGAGAGGTTTTGGCACATTGTCGCGCCACTGATCTTGGCCTTCATCTCATTCATAATTGCCGTCTCGTCTCTTAACACTGTGGCGCGTTACATTGCAATGTGTTTGATGCCTACTGGTCTGTATTGCCCATTCATTTTAATCATTTCATGTATGTCGATTTGCGTACCAAGACCACCATTAAAGAGAGCAATTGCTTTATCTCTCATGAACTGTCTAGCCAACTCGACGTCTATTTGGAATGCTTATCTATACCCAGAGGACAACGCTCCTCGTTATGCCATTGCAATGGCATGTAACTGTGCTTTTATTGGGATTGCCGTGCTATTCATATTCTTGTTGAGACTTTACTTGGCAAGATTAAACAAGAAGATCGCCAACGGTACTATGAATTGGTTCAATGAGTTTGGAAATGACGGATCGCATGTGAAACCCGATTTCAGGTTCACGATATAGATCCAGACTATATAATCATGATATTACGCTGTACATGCATCTATCATGTATCGATTTGTACATTTAATAAGAGAAAAGGGACAAATGCTAGGTGTTTACATCGCTGGTTACTCATCCATATGACTTGAATGAGGTTCTTCATGAATTGAAGGATTTCGACCGTAGCTATTAGCCTTCGAAATTTATCTCGATCGTACATGTCTTAAAAATTTTGCAGGCTACGCGAAGTAGCGTGAGATGAGGTGATCAGAGCTGGAAATTGACATCGCCATATGTATAAAAACGATAATAATCTAAGACTACTAACAGCTTTCAATAGTTGTATTGAAGCAAGCTTAAAATGTCTTTGGCAACTAAATTTGGTGGTTATACCTATGAGAACCCTTTTATGAATGCATCGGGTGTTCATTGCATGAGCACTGATGAGCTAGATGAAATGGATAACTCTAGAGCTGGCAGCTTCATCACCAAGAGTGCGACAACATCTCACAGAGCCGGAAATCCAGAACCTCGTTATTTTTCAGTTCCTTTGGGAAGTATAAACTCTATGGGGCTCCCAAACCAGGGTATTGACTATTATCTAAACTATGTCCTCGATCGTCAGAAGAGTCACCCAGATTCCAGTCCGGTGTTCTTCTCCGTGGCAGGCATGAGTGTCGAGGAGAACCTAAACTTACTAAAAAAAATCCAGGACAGTGATTTCAACGGAACTACAGAATTAAACTTTTCCTGCCCTAATGTACCTGGTAAACCACAAGTTGCTTACGATTTCGAAATGACTCAGGAGATTTTGTCTAAAGTTTTTGAATTCTTCAAGAAGCCTCTAGGTGTCAAAATGCCACCCTTTTTCGACTTTGCTCATTTCGATGCCATGGCAAACATCTTAAATCAATTCCCATTGGCTTACGTTAACTGTATCAATAGTGTTGGTAATGGTCTTTACATCGATGTTGAAACGGAAACTGTTGTTATCAAGCCAAAAGATGGATTTGGTGGCCTTGGTGGTGAATATGTTAAACCTACTGCTTTGGCGAATGTCCGGGCCTTTTACACTCGTCTCAACCCCTCAATCAAGATCATTGGAACTGGCGGGATTAAGACAGGGCAGGATGCATTTGAGCACTTGTTGTGCGGTGCCACTATGCTACAAGTTGGTACAGAGCTATACAAGGAGGGTGTCTCTATCTTTGAACGCTTAGAAAAAGAGTTGAAGGAAATCATGGAGAAGAAAGGCTACTCCACAATTGATGATCTCCGTGGTAAGCTGAACAGTTTATAGGGTTTATTTGAGGATAATTACCCATTCCTAGCGCTTTGTACAATAATAGATGATAGATGATAAAAATGATAGAATTTGAGTTTATTTTTTGAGAACTAAAATAATGCAACCTAGCTATCGTGAGATGTAGAAGAGCAGAAGATCGGCTCAATGACAGTGTGCCGCGTCCGGAGCAATCTTGGTATCGAATGAAGAAGGATTTCCCTTCCGATGTTTTTTGTATTGATTCGATCATTGATCTAACAATGTAGAGTTGTAGGTAGTAGTGTTGAAGTCCCAGTAGTACGTCAACTGAGTTGTATTGCTGACAGAAGTGACATTGCAAGCAGTCACAAAGTCTAAGTTCTGCAGTCTGCTTTCAGCGTAGTCGTAAAAATCGTCTTCAGGACACGAGAAACCAGGACCAGATGAGCAGGATTCGATTGGAATAACCGCATCGTTAACAACATATCTGACGTAAGATGAGTTTGAGCACTGGAATTTTTGAGTGTAAACTCTGGCGCCCATTGGAACTTGCCACGACTTACGGAATGCATGATCACGGAAAGGAACATGAGTAGCGTTCAATGGACGGCCATCATCGAACAAACCAATAGTTGTTAGGTAGTTCAAAATATCAGTGTCATGAGTGAAACTTAACCAGACGCTTTGATTTAGCTTATCGCTTTGCTTCAAGAGTTCCACAGTGGCATTGAACAAGTTGGCACCAACATCTTTAATCAATGGATAACCAGGACCATCTGAGTAATAGTTTGACAAATCGTCGTAGTAAGAGTACTTGATTAGCTCTTCCTGAGTGAAGACTTCACAGACGTCACTGTAACCACGAGCACTGATTTCGAAAGCACACCAGCTGAACAACATGAAAGAGTCGGTGGTTGTTAAGTTTAGCCCTGGATTTTCTTTGTTAAGTCTTTTAGCGATATCTTTCAAATAATCATCAGAGTAGGCATCAGTGATGTTACTGAAGGCTTCTTCATCCCAAGCAGGGCAAGAATATCCAGCACTAATGGTGTTAGCACCAGCGGAAGGTTCTTCATCGATGACTTCCATAGTGATGTTAAAATTTGGCCCCAGTGCTTCAACAAACCATTCAGCAGTGTCATACACTCTTCTAGAGTTTGTGGTAAATGCTGAGAATTCGGTGTTATTTTCCAGCAAATCACTGTATTGCTCTAAGAATTGACGAGCATGTAGTTTAGCGTCCATTTCACCAGTATAAGGGTTTAAAGGATTCACAGAATTCTCTAAAGTAGTTTCCTGTTCCAAATCATCCAAATCCTGAATGAAAAATTCGTAGTCGTCGTTGAGGAATGACAATGAGCCATTGAAAGTGCTGGTATAGTTAGAGATCTTGTACCAAGTATTGAAGATCTTACGTCCTCTGCTTTTCGAAGGGTATCTCTCACCATGTCTTGCGATAAGCTGGACTTGGCTCATCTCACAAGTTTCTGGAGCATCAATCGGAATACCATAATCGCCCGGGTATGAGAAATATGGTGCATCACCAGCCAAGTATGGGAATATGTCTTCTTGGGTACCGATCTTCAGAAGTTCGTTCAGTTTTGGAATGACGGAACCTTGTGCAATCGACGAGGCATAAAGTGCCGTTACAATAGCTGACAACATGATGGCCTCTTGTCACTTGGTTCGTTATGAGGGCAATTCATCGATATTAGTCTTAGTTGGCTTTTTATACCATGCTCATCGATGAGCATCATTGGAACATTATTTTATTCCACTGTTTTTAGCATCCAATCGTTCTCATTAATTTGGGAACTATAAGAGCTGGCTGCTTCTGATAGTACTACAGTGCTACAGCGGCTTGCGAAAATTTTACGAGGTGTCATCGTAGAAAGACCTTTCTTACATGTCTCATCAACAATACAACCATCAAATTTTTCTTTTTGAAGGTTACTTAAAGAGCCGAACTGATTTACAGAAAGTGTCAATTTACCTGCTTTGGGTAAAATCAAAACAGTCTCGGCTGAAGAATTTTTACAGATTTAGTGGTGTCATGAGATCACTGAGCTACTGCATCATCAATGCAGCGATTGGATGTTGTAAATTTCGAGAAATGTAGTTAAAGGAAGCCTTAGTGATTCTTTTTGCTTTTTGAATTTCGGGTAACCCTTGGTAAGACGTTGTGTAAAAGCTTTAATCAATGGAGTAAAGATGCGATGAGCCAACTAAAAATATGCACTCTCTACCGATGTCAAACCTCCACACGACAGACAATATGCACTCTCTACCGATGTCAAACCTCCACACGACAGACAATTCTAAAAAAGGTTCTCACAGTGGCACGAATAGTCAGAAGTCTAAGAATTCGCAGAATAAAAGCATTTCAGGTAAGCACACGAAGAAGAATAGCAAAACCATTAGTTCAGTGAGAGCAAGCAAATTTGACCCGAAAGATACTCAGCAACGTCATGATGAAGTTAATCAGTGTTTCCATGTCTTGAGCAACAAAAGTATAAAACTTTTCAAGAAAGGTCCACATATGACCTCTTATGGTTTATCACTCGATATCAGAATTCCAGATCGTCTAAGAGCCAAATTTACATTGAATGTGCCGCACGAATATCCCAATGCACCTATCAAATTGCATTACAAAAGGAATGAATCCAGCGAAGATCATTCACGAGAAGAGTTACTACAATTAGTGGTTAAAAATTTCAACATCAAAGCCCGTGATCTGTTACTGCAGAAGATACCCATAATTTCACAACTGAACTACCTAGTATATAGGGCGGACGTACTTGCGATGCCCGATTTCAGACAGACAAACCAACGAGAACGGATTTTTTATGCCGCTTTTGCGACAGACTCATGTACGGCTACTACTCCTTGATGAATACGGCAGCGGCACCCATACCGGTACCAATGCACATGCTCACGACACCAATCTGATCTCTTTTTAGTTCACGTAATATAGTGGCCACCTGCCTTGCACCGGTACAACCTAGTGGATGCCCTAACGCAATGGCACCTCCACGAGGGTTCACTTTCTCAACATCGATTTGTAGTTTGTGAATGCAGTACAATGCTTGGGCGGCAAAGGCTTCGTTGATTTCAAAGATATCAATATCATCAATGTTTAGATCGACATCCTTAAGTACTCTTGGGATCGCGTAGGCGGGTCCGACACCCATGATTTCGGGAGGAACCCCGACAGATTGAAATGCGGCGTAACGACCCAAGATTGGCAAATCCAATTTTTCCGCAACTGACCTTCTTGCTAGTAAAACTCCAGCCACACCATCAGATATTTGCGAGGAGTTCCCTGCCGTAGTAGTACCTTTATCCTTTATGAAGGCCGGTTTCAAATTACCCAAACTCTGAGCAGTGACATTTGCACGAGGGCCTTCGTCCTTTTCGACTTTTTTACCATCTGGTAAAGTTATGGGCAGGATTTCGTCCTGGAAATAACCCTTACGAGAAGCATCATCTGCCTTTTTGTACGATTGAGCGGCAAACTCATCCTGCATCTGCCTAGTGATCACAAATTTGTGTGCTACATTCTCATTGGTGAACCCCATAGGGATCAAACACTTCTTAGCCTTAGGATCCTGCTTCAGCTCATCCGATATCGATCCTAATGGGTTTACTGCTCCGTAATTTTTTGACATAGATTCGACCCCGAGAGCCAAACCAATGTCGATCTGCCCGACTCTTATCTTGTTGGCGATATCATTAACAGCAGTCAACCCAGAAGAGCATTGCCTGTTCACAGCGACAAAGGGAGTCGTGAAGGGGATCCCAGCAGCCAAACAGGCTGCACGATGCTCTGTAGCGCCAGCGCCCATGTTCAACACGTTGCCACAAGTGACCTCTCCGATCAGTTCCTTATGATCGGCTATGCTTGAAGGCAACCGATCAAAGAACTCATTTAAAAAATGCAAAACCAGATAGTCGGTATTCAAATCTTTGAAGGATCCTTTGAAACCTTTACCAATAGCTGATCTATGTGCACTTACAATAACAATATCATCTGCTCTCTGTTTCCTCACACCGCCCCGAAACTCACTTGTTAGGTGATCCTTGATCTCTGCTAACCTTTCTGTCATTATCTCTTTTTTGCTTTACACTTCTTCTTTTATCCGATTCCAAAAAGTGATATGATTATATGTTGCTTCTGGTGCTTGATCGTCTTTATATATGACATGGGCGGTTCTTATAGGGGAGTATTAGATGTAACAGGCGATGAGGCTCCCCAATTTTCCCCACAAAACCGTCGGATTTAATCTATGAAGTCCGTCATCCGGAAAATGTCCGAGATATAAAGGCCAATCCGGACATCTAAGCAAAGTTCAAAGGGTTTAATCTCGCATAAGGTACGTAGTGTTGATAACGATTTGCCAAAGGGTTCAATATATATAACGACTACTTCGCCTTGTGGGCTTGTGTACGGTGGAACACACAATCCATAGGATTCTTCGCCCAGAAGAGTTTTTTTTGTTGAAGTTTCACCACAGTTATTGAAAGTAGCACTTTGCGCATTTCGTCTTACATATTCATACTCGATACGTCCTTGCTATTATGGCGTGCTTCTGCTCTTTTTATATGGTTTTATCGCTGATGGAGGTTTAAGTTATGGTGAAAAGTTTCGGGTTGTAACATTTGTTGTTACATTTGAAGGTGAAAAAAAGTAGTACTCACAGTACTTTTAAACCCCCGAAACAAAGGGCAATGCATTTGATTGGAGTGGTATGTGCCCTGTTTGCGGTAGTTTGCTATGGTGAGCAGTTTCAACCAAAAGTAACTAAAGTTACTGGTGATGGAAGTTACAATTTACAAGCGTTTGATGATTCTACTACGCTGCTAAGGTCCGTCAATGACGAAATTTCTATTAGCAGTGATAATGGTGTTACATGGAAGACTCTGAAGGATGTGAAAAGTCATTTGGCTCACATTGATCCGTTCCATAGTCATACGAGAGCGTTTGCCCCGTCTTCGGAGGATCTGGGAACTATCTATTATACGGATGACATGGGTAACTCCTGGGATGAAATGACTATAGAGGTGCCACCCGACATGGTTGTTGAAACATTTCCCTGTGAGATCCTTACGCATCCTAAAGAGAAGGACTATTTAATAGCAAAGTGCTGGGTTTGTAATAAGGAGTTCACTCACTGTGCGAGGACCTCGTATATTTCTACTGATTGTGGGAAAGAATTTAGATCGGTGGATGAAGAGTTTACAGCAGATGTGGATTGTAAGTTTGCCTTTGACAAGTCTGTGATTTGTTTACAAACGCAGGCGGGCACTTCTGCGGTGCAATCGAAATTATTATACACTGAGGACTTGGGTGTTTCATTTTCTGAGTATAAGGATTTTAAAGGCTCCATGGTGAGCTCCTTTGAGGTTCTAGATTCCTGGATTGTTGCGTTCACTTTAGCAGATAAGTTCAACCGAGATTCGAATAAGAACCTTTGGGTCTCATACGATGGTAAATCTTTCAAGAAGGCATATATGCCCACGCAATTGAGAAATGCTGATTTGTCTAATGTGTTTGAAGATTCTTTTGGCAAAATCTTCTTGCCTATTATAAACTCTGGGAGGGCTTCTGAAGTGCTCGTATCGGACTCAAAGGGTCTTAAATTTTCTCCCTTGACATGGAGAAATATTGGTGGGGGAACCCGTATCGCGCAACTCAAATATCTCAAGGGAACCCTACTAGCTGAGTTCTACGAACTCATGCATAAACAAATGAAAGTAATACCATCAGAGACGAAAATATCATTTGATGGTGGTTATTCTTGGCAAAATCTGAAAGTGGTTGATCCAGATAATAAGGACAAATACTCTTGTGATATCGAAGACGTGGAAAACTGTTCTCTACACACCGTCACAGAGTTTCACGAATCAAACGTTCCTACGCCAGGTATTATGATGAAGAAAGGGTACGTTAGCGATGATTCCAATAGAAATTTTGATGATATGGCGATGTTTATTACTACTGATGGAGGCCATTCATGGCGAAAGACGCTCGATTTCCCAGCAGTATTTGCGTATGGTGATTTCGGTAACGTTTTGGTTGCTTGTCCCATCAACCCCGACAGCGATGGAGATCCACAGTCGGAAATTTACTATTCTCTCGATCAAGGAAATACGTGGACAGAATATCATTTAAAATCCCCTCTTGTGCCTGATGAATTGTTTTCTACTACTCCCGATGGATCAGGGGTCAACTTTGTCTTAAGAGGTGAACAGCCAGGTTCCTGGTCTAAGAAAGCAAAAAGTATTCTTTACGCGATCGATTTCAATGAAGTATTCGATGGGGCAAAATGTAAAGACGATGATCTCGAGGACTTTCTTGTCGCAAAAGGCGAATGCATCAATGGTGCAAAGTACAAGTTCAGCAGAAGAAGAGCTGATGCAGAATGTCTGATTCGCCAGCCATTTGTAGACTTGGAGAGTAAGGAAGAGATTTGCCCTCAATGTACTGAAAAGGATTATGAATGTGCATTCGAATTCAGTAGAACATCTGACAACAAGTGTGAACCTGACTATATGCTGTTGGCACTCTCTGAGAAATGCAAAGAAACGTCGCAAAAGAATTTGGAAATGGAACCAATGCAAGTGACAAAGAACAACAAGTGTTTAAGAAAGCTGGACATTTTACCTGTGAAAGTTAACTGTAAACCACAGTCTGAAGGCGCTGATATTACGGTAAAAGAAAATCAGTTTGATTCAAATATCATTTTCTACCAGTATTTCGAGACAATAGCGGATGAAACCGTGTTAATTGGTACAATAAAAAGTGATGTCTATGTGTCTCACGATTCTGGTCAAACAATCAAGAAATTCAACACAGATGAAAAGATCATTGAAGTCATATTCAACCCTTACTTCAACTCATCGGCTTACCTCTTTGGCGCTAGTGGAACACTTTACTTCACGAAAGACAGAGGTTATTCTTTCCATGAGACAAAATTACCACGTTCACGTCAATTAGGATTCCCTCTAGAATTCAGTGCTAAGGATGAGAACACTTTCATCTACTATGGTGGCAGAGACTGTGATTCGATGTTCAACCCCGAATGTCACGCTGTCGCATATATCACCACAGATGGTGGCCGAACTTTTGAAGAATTATTGAATAACGCGATTCACTGTGAATTTGTGGGTTCCCTCTACGAATACCCGTCTGATGAAAAGTTGATCTTTTGCCAAGTAAAAGAGAAAAACTCACAAAAGAGAACTTTGGTAGCTACGACGGATTTCTTTGTCAATGACAAGACTGTCCTATTTGGCAGTATTATTGGTTACATGTCTACTGGTGAGTTTACCGTTGTGGCCATCCCACACGATAACGGAGAGCTACGTGCTTACGTTACCGTGGATGGTAAGGAGTTTGCGGAGGCAAAGTTTCCTCAGGATGCAACTGCGGAAAGACAAGAAGCTTTCACCATCCTTGGCTCGCAAACTGGATCGATATTTCTACATTTGTCCACTAATAATAGACCTGGAGGCGAGTTTGGTGTACTAATGAAATCGAATTCTAACGGGACGTCATTTGTTACTTTGGAACGGGCTGTGAACAGGAATCAGCAGGGTATGGTAGATTTCGAAAAGGTTCAAGGTTTGGAAGGTATTATCATGGTAAACACCGTTGGTAATCGTGACGAAGTGTTGAATGCAGGAGAAGGTAAAAAGTTGAAATCCAAAATCACATTCAATGATGGCTCTGACTGGTCATTCGTTCAACCACCACAGAAAGATTGTGAAGGCAAAAGTTACTCTTGCAGCGAATCTTTAGAGAAATGTTCTCTCCATTTACACAGTTACTCCGAAAGAACAGACATCAGAGACACCTCCTCTTCTGGCTCAGCAATCGGTATGCTCATTGGAGTGGGGAATGTTGGTGAGTACTTGCTCCCAAAAGATGAGTGCTCCACTTTCTTCAGCTCTGATGGGGGTGAGAGTTGGACCGAGATAAAAAAGGGACCTTATCAGTGGGAATATGGTGATCACGGAGGCATTTTGGTCTTGGTCCCTGAAAATGTCGCGACCGATACCTTAACTTACTCTACCGATGCTGGCAAGTCCTGGAACGATTACAAATTTACCGAGCAGAAAACTGTTGTTCAAGATATCATTACTGTTCCGGGAGATTCGGTCTTGAGGTTTCTACTGATTTCCCAATCGACATCTGTCAAGGGAGGAAGCACCAAGACATTTTCAATTGATTTCACCGGCAGTTTTGCTAGGCAATGTACTTTCAATCGCGACGACCCTGCTACTGATGATTTCGACTATTTATCTCTGGGAGACTTTGGATCGGAATGTTTATTTGGTCACCAAGCAGAATACTTGAAAAAGATCAATCACGATTGTTACGTCGGTAATGTTCCTGTGTCTGAATTCCATCGTATCACTAAGAACTGCTCATGTACTAGAAAGGATTTTGAGTGTGACTACAATTTTCAAAAGGCAAACGACGGCACATGTAAGCTCGTTGAGGGCTTGACACCAGCAGGTCCCACGGATATTTGCAAAAAATCAGATGCCATCGAGTTTTATGAACCTTCTGGTTATAGAAAGATTCCTCTATCCACTTGTGCAGGTGGATTGAAACTTGATACAGCATCTGATCCTCAACCATGCCCAGGAAAAGAAGATGAATTCAAGAAAATACACATTGTTAGAGGCTTCCCATTTTTGTCTCTCTTCTTCGTATTTTTCGCTATCTTTGTGCTCGTTGCATGGTTTGTCTACATACGTGGGATTCGGAGAAACGGTGGATTTGCCAGATTTGGTGAGATCAGATTGGGAGACGAATCCCTGATTGAGAATAATGCAACCGACAAGGCTGTCAATTTTGTTGTGAGATCAGGCCTATACGCTGTTTCAGGCCTTCTTGGGGGATACCAACTGGCTAAAAGTTCGGCCTCGAAAGCAGTTGTGAATTTGAGTGAGAAATTCGGCAAAAAAGCAGGGCCAACTTACTCTTCACTACTGCATGATCAGTTCTTGGACGATGCAAATGATTTATTGGAAGGACACGACGAGGACGCTAATGACTTAGGAAGCTTTTTGGAAAATGAAGGCAATTTCGAAATTGACGACGAAGAAAACCCTTCTAACCCTTCTGACACTGCCACTCGTCAGCCGTATTCAGAGGACGTGGCTTCAGCCCCAGAAGTCGATACCACCAATGACAGTGACGAGGATAACTAATTAGATAGATGTGAACTCTTCAGCAGGCCGCTGTGTAAGCACATGTCCTATATATATATTCAAGTTCTGCGGACAGCTAGATGAAATCGCCTTGCTTAACTTTTCGCTTTCTCCAAAACCGAATATATAATCAAATAGCCGATGAGTTCAGAGGAGCCAAAATAATTAACCGTGCGATTGGTATCTAACTAGTGAAGCGAATGACGCGACAACCGGCTAGAACGAGCTTTTAGGAATGACGCTTCTTCGAGCTCAAACTGTATGAATGTGTTCCATGCTATAGAATGGGCAATTCAGTTTCTTACGCTATATTAAATCGAAGAAATTCTGAGCACCCAGACCCAGGACAAGATACTGAGCTTGCTATGATAGCTTCAAAGCAGTGGACCAACGACTCGCTGAAAAGAACCATGGCCTTTTCCGCAAAGTAATTGAGTACCCATTTTGAATCATGATTCAGATTTGCTTCATTTGAAAATTGGCTATCACGACAAAAATTACTTCTCATTGACATTTTAAACAATTCCCTTAATGATTTCCACTCTTTGACAAGAATAACTGAGAGTAGGAATGCTGCCAACGCCACATTCAGGACGAATTGGTAGAAATTCTTGACAGATCTAATGACCCACCAATCTACTTTCCAAACGACACTACTCAGTACAGTGAGTTCTATGAAATTATGGAAACGGAAGAAGAACAATGACAATTCGGTGAATAAGTCCTTGTAGACTTTGTTGATGATGCGCGCACAATAGGTTAAACGTAACGTCATATTGATGCTGTTGCTAAAAATTAGTCCGCTTATCGAATTAATCAAAATTCTAAAAACGAGCAGCCAGGAGCTAGTAAGGAAGAACAGGAGAACACCATCATGAAAAATAGATGCTTCAAAATCGATTCACCAACACTTTGAAGAATGCTTCGAGTATACGCTCATAGCTAAAATTGGCAGATAGAAGAAATAAACAAGGATAGTATCGAGAACCGAGGTGGTAGACCATTTAGAGCCGATCAAAAATTGCATTAGGAAGGATGATTGATAGGACAGAAAAAGATAATCAAGACTGAAAGATAACCGTAAAATTCCGTAAGTAGCAATTCCATCGAGAGCTTGAAAATTGTTGTCCTCTCATTGGCTAGTAATCTGGCCATGAATAAACGGAAATATTCCTCTATAGGTGCAAACAGTAGTCTGATGATCAATGAACCGTAGTTTGAAAGACGCGAGCATATACCATGTACTTCCATGTGCACAGAAGGTTAATGATCAACTCATCGCCTTCCGTGAGAAGATGCTTGAAGTAAAGTTGAACGTAAACGCTTCCTAAAGTGCTTAGAAATGTTATAATTAATAGTAATCTCTACTAGAGTTACCTGTTGATATTATAGTAAAGCGAAGTCTGTACGATCCGACCATGGCGTGTCCGGTTGGAAAACTGTCCGACTGGACCCTGTTTGTCCGAATAGGGCATCTCTTGTTTGTTTTGGGTGGGAAGGAGATCAAGCACTTTAATGATACTTTGGCGTCTATTTTAAAGTCGACTTAAGATGCAACACAGGTGGTATCAGTGACTTTGAATATCATTCAGTGGCGGGATAGAGGTCCAGGATGGAGTTAGTACGAAGTGGGTATGCTGGTGAGCGATGGGTCGATCCCCACGATTACAAGAGAAGATCGCGATCACTGGAGGGTGATCCCGCAGGTCTACGAACCAGGAAACCTTCTAGAAGGACTGGTACGCTAGGGACTAACGAGGTGGTTCGTAGAGGATTGCTTTTGGCTGGATGTGCCTTGCAAAACGAAGGCGGTGTCACAATTATGAAGACAAAGAATTTTTCCACAAGTGAGATTGATTCACAGGATGGAGAACATGGAGTCAAATTTGATCACAGAAGCCCACCTGAGGATGGCTCCGTTGAGGAACAGTTTAACACATTGCTGAGTGATGGAACGTATTTTTGGGGTGAAGCTAGAAAAAATCTTACAAACATGTCGAGAGAGAAGAAATGGGGACTTATTTGCGCATTACGCTCGAGTAAAACAGCTAGAAGCTCAAGTGAATCGGTGAATTCTACTTTTACTAGACAACAGCTGTTAGAAGAACTGGATTATCTGATTAAGAGAAAAACTACTGACCATAGTAAGCTACTCCATCAGCTAGAGAAATACCTTCGTACCGTTGATTTCACTGAAGAATTTCTGGAACGCGACAACGTTAAAGGACTTTTCCAAAACTCAAGTCTGATAGGACCTGATGATTTCTATGTTTACCTTCGATGTTTTAAGACATTGATGAACCACAAGCAGGGTAGGCTGCAGATTCTCAATAAACCGCCGCTACTGATGTTCTTTTGTAAGCTTCTGAATGATGATGTGACACGACTCAAATGTAAAGTGGTTTCGGCAGAAATGTTATTGATGCTCACATATGTTGACGAAGATTATGGGTATGAGAAAGTACTGCATCATTTGAGCCCGTGCTTTCAAGGTTGGTTCAATTATATGGCCAAGACCTTGTCTCGCGATCCCTCTGAATTTAGAGATGCTTCTTTCCTTGGAGGGCTGAAACCAGAGAAGTGCAGGGCAGATTTTATGACTACTTCGTTGCTTGTCGTCAATTCCATTCTTCAAGCACTCCCGACTAAAGACCAGAAAGTATCACTTATGCAAACTTTAAAGGAATGTGGAATACATCATTGTTTCCATCTAATAAAACAGTTGCAGGTCGATGACACAGATAAACAAATCGCCATATATCTCGAGCTGGAGACCGAGCTTATAGAAGCTACTTCGGCGGCAGATCAGATAGATGACTCTGTCTACCAACCAGCACTTCACTATTTGTTGAGTCGAACAAAGGGCACGCTAATTGAACAAGACCTGGCTCATCTTTTCGAATCCCTTAACAAGATATTGGCTACTAGGACCACTTCAGAATCCATTAAACTTTTCCGGTCACTTGGTTCAATACTGGACTACCTTATTGATAATTTTTGCCAGGCAGTTTCGACCGAACCGGCATCATTGGTCCAGGAGTCCATAAACAAGTTTTTGGATAACCTAGAGTCTGAAGAAATTGGTAGAAGAGCCATGAAAGAAATGACTGAACTTGAAAATACCATCGTTGTTCTGCGAAAGGAGTTGAGCGAGCTGAGAGACTTCAAAGATATTAGCAAAGAAAAGCTGGTCACAGAACTGAAGCATGCTAAGATGATTACCAAGACGAAGGACGAAGAGATCACTGAACTATCAAAGAAACTGGAAGAATCCAAAGAAATGAGAAGACACGAGAAGAAACGGTTTGACCACGCCTTATCACATCAACAAGTTAAAGGAGCTAAACTAATAAACACGTCGGTCTTTGATAATCTGAAATCTACGAATGACACTCACAAGGCAAAACCAGCCAGAGCTAAATCCCTATTGAAGAGTCAGAAAATTCATTCTCTCTCCTCTTACATTGCAAACGCAGCTGAGCCGGTAACAATCGGACCAAATTGGGGGGTATTAGGTCTCAATGAAGAAGGAAATGATGCAGACCAATCTGTTGCCTTCACAAGGGATTCCTCGATTGCTACCGCAACAAATATTGCTTACAGACACGAATCAACATCCACTTTGCTTTGCGAGTCCTCCAATCCGCTATCAAGCGGCAGCATTGATGGACCGTCTGGTGTTATACGCATTGAAATGGAAGACTCTAAAATTCCACCACTGCCGGAACTGCCGGAACTGCCGCCGATTTCTCAAGCTTTAAATAAAAACAAATCTGAACCACCGCCTTCATCATCTTTTTCGCCCTTACTGCCGGCGGCAAAGGAATCAGAACAAAGTACTACATTATCTCCACCGCCTCCTCCTCCTCCTCCTCCTCCTCCTTTGCCTGAAAGTTTAATTGTACCCGGTAAGGAGTCGTTCAATTCTGAAGTACCTTCAGGACCACCCCCGCCGCCACCCCCATTGCCAGCATCATTTCAGGTAGAAGGGTCATCTATTCTAAAACCTAAAGAAGCTTTGAAGCAGATCCACTGGGAAAAGCTTAATGATATCGAGGAAACACTATGGGCGGACCAAAATCAAAAGGATGAGACTATGAAAGAGCTTAAGAGAGGTGGTATCTTCTCTCAAATTGAGGAAAGCTTCAAAGTTAAGGAAAGAACGATTAAACAGACCAAAAATAAAGATAAGCGAGAAAAGACACCCACGAAGAGCTTTTTACCAAGAGACGTAGCACAGCAATTTGGAATTAATTTGCATATGTTTTCTCAGTATTCACCTGAACAATTTGTACTCAAAGTTCTTCAATGCGATAACGAGATAATACAGAATTCAACTGCCCTTGAATTCTTCACAAGGGAAGATTTAGTTAATGTTACACAGTCTTTGCGAAGAGCTTTTGACCCCTACAGCACCGATTACCTCAGCGAGGATGGTCCCTCTAAAGATCCCGCAGAATTAGATCGACCAGACAGGATTTTCCTTGAGCTTTGCTATAACTTGCAATACTACTGGTATGAGCGTTCATTTTGTTTATTCACTCTCACAACATATGAAAGAGACTACTACGATTTCATTTACAGGCTACAGAAGATAGATGATGTCATTCAAAAGCTGAGACACGGGACAAGATTCAAAAGTATATTGTACATCATTGTGGAAATTGGCAATTACATGAATAAAAGACCAGCGGAAGGTATCAAGCTGAGCTCATTGAACAAGCTTGCATTCGTGAAGTCTAGTGTGGACAAGAATACATCATTCCTTCATTTTCTTGAAAGAATAATTCGCGTCAAATACCCAGATCTTTACGGTTTCACTGATGACTTGAGCAAGGTGGAAGATATTGGCAAGATTTCGCTGGACCATCTCGAACAAGAATGCAACGAGTTCCGCTCAAAAATTGATGAGGTGGTACATACTCTCAAAGAAGGAAAGCTCTCCGATCATTCAAGACTGCATCCAAAAGATCTTATCGTGGAGAAGATCACTTACAAGATTCGCCGTGCCAAAGTCAAGAGTGACTTGCTTCAGGATCAGTTCAAACTCATCAATATTGATCTCAAAAAATTGATGAGCCACTTCGGAGAAGATTTCAACGATTCAGAAGCCAAAAACAGCTTCTTTCAACATTTTATAGAGTTCTCGGTTAACTTTAAGAAATGCGCCAAAGAGAACATCGAGAGAGAGGATAGCCAACGTGTTTACGAGCAAAGAAAGAATATGCTCGAGTCACGTCAAAGAACTGCCTCTAACCACAACTCCGATCTACAGGGAGAAGATGAAGACGCTGTAGACGTCCTGCTTGCCAAGCTCAGAGGTACGGAAGAGAAACCAGGCTTAGTGAGAAGACGAAAAATCACACGATATACCGCAGATGCAGCAGCTCAAACCAGAAAACATCCCAAGAAAAGACCAATTCCTGCTGGCAGTAATGGGGTCTTGTTCGAGCGGACACAGGCCATGTTGAAAGATACCCAAAATATATGATAACTATTGATAAATACACCACCAATCGATTGGCGATGGTCCGGCGATGGTTTACATATAAATAGATGACTGATAAACCTGGGCTAGCCATCTTTACCGGCATGTCCACGTGACGTCATGCAAAAAAACAAAGAGAAAGGAGTGCCAAGAGATCTTTCTCTAATTGATGAAGTTTCGAGGAACTTGAGAGAGTCGAACAAAGTCACTCTCCGTTCGTTTTCTCTACCTCGTCAACAACAAGTTTTTATAAACTTCTTCGTTCAGGTTCATTCGCTTTTAAAAATAGTTGTACCTCGAAAAGAGCAAGACATTTAAAATTAGTTGCCTTTCAACTGAGGAATTCAGGTCCGGACTTCAAAGAGTGGTCAATTAGTAAGTCAGGATCATAATGGGGACTGTTTCAATAGCAGTGGGGTGTGCTGTGGGTATTCCGATAGGGCTTGGCGTTTTAGTAGCCCTGTTCTGTTGGGCGCGGTTGCAGAGAAGATATAAGAGAGAAGAGGAAGAGGACAAAGAGTTAGAGAATGTTATACATGACGATAATGCGTCTATTACCTTTCACAATAGTAGGACGTTACAGCCGTCCAGCGGATGGGAAGAAAAGAATGAGGCTTCGAATGATATGAGCCATGAGGACTCTGAAATATTCGATGAGCAGAAGCAGCCGGATCACCATATAATCGGTTCTGGATCCTCCGAAGGATCCCTGAGTCATGAAGAGAAACTCGCAGGTGCTTCTCATGGTGAGAAAGGGAAAAAGGGCAAAGGAGATCCAGCTAGAAAGAAGAGTAAATACTTCGTTCCTGCATATCGCAGGAAGATCAATTCAATGCAGGTTAATTTATCCCCGACCGATGGTACGAGTACAGTCAACAGCTCTAGCACTTCATTAACGTCTTCACAGAAAGCCCCCAAACGACAGGTAAGTCTGTATGATCAGATGGTTCCAGTGGTCGCAACTGAAAAACAAGGCTTATTCGACCAGGCTGATGAGAAGGAGCGCCACTCAAGCAATGAAAATCTTATTAAAAATCTCAATAGTCAGGACTATGGCTCGTATTATCCAAGACGTGCATCTTCATCTAGCTTAAACCAACTGCATTCGACAAATCATTCAACTTCTTCCTTCCATACACGCGCATCATCTATGAACTCTGGAGTCAAGGTCGCAGTGCCATCAGAGAACGTTTTTGCAACACCTAAGAGTGAACAAGCTTTGAATGCTCCCATTAAGAATGATGAAAAAGTCGAGAAGCATGATGATGTTTATCTACTAAAGAACAATTATGACATAACGAATACGAACGAAATAGCTGAAGAGGATCAGTACGAGAATGAATTCACAAATTATTCAGAAAACAAACGAGAATTTATCAATACCTTGAGGCCGAAGAAACTTTAATTCTTGAGGAGTTGATGATTGACACGTATCATTTTCGCTCATTTTAAAGTTTAAAGACAAGCCTCGGAATACTTTCCAGTTGTAATATTTTGCGAGAGGGCTTTTCAAGGTGATAGAAATTTTCAATTTTATATGTGGTCAGTATTATATACATGGTAAACGGAGCGGCTATTTCATAACGTCTTGACACCTTCCTCTGATAGTAGGTCAATCTTATTGCCATTCACAGTCAGACTCCATTCGTGAATCAAGAACTCATCCAGAGGAGTCTCTCTATCAGCAATTAGTCTAACTACACCTGCATTCTTATCTCCCTTGATATTAAACCTAATGTTAACTTTGCCCGCGACCTGATTCAGTTCACCATGAACCCATGGAACCAAACCTTCAAACTCGATGTTTTCACCTAGAAGTTGTGCTGTAGCCGGGGATCTACGCAGGTGGTACAAAGTATTAGATACGACAGGCGATTCGGTCTTTTCATAGTTGAATATAACCATCAAGGCCGCCACAATCGCTACCGAAAACCCTGCAAGTTGCAGCCTTTGCTTCAACTTACCCTCGTTAGGATCTGGAAGTTCCCGGTCAATTCTTAGAGGCCTATTCTTATCCTTCAGCACCAATTTGGGCGCATTGTATATCACTCGGGATGCATAGTAGGACCGCACACTTCGCCCAACCAAAAGTCCTAAACTTCTTTTCAACATTACAAAACCTGCTGAGACCCAGAATATACGTAATAACGAACCAGAAACAGCTTCTTGTCCACTTTCTGGTGAGCTCTTGTATTGTCAACTATTCCAAAGTAGTGAGAACTTGAGGATTTCAAGCCGTCGGTCAGCTGACGCTCACCAAAACTACAATTAACAAGAGTTTAAGTACTATCATTAAAGTCAATACCGCGACCGATTAACTAACTTTTAAGCCATCAGAATGACAATTGTATGTGGTTGAGGTCGGTTCCACAATGCATTGAATCTTTGTTACTAACGTCTGTGATTTCTAGGTCGGAAAAGCTGTGCATTTGTCCATCGATTTGGTGCTGATATCGACTTGTCTAGCGGGTATCAAGAGAAATACAGGTTTGACACCGAAATTAGATAATGTGGAGAATGCGACATTAAGAGAGTATTCTACAAAGTACTTGAACCTGGGTGAATCTGTTTATGACTATAGTGTGGCCACCTGCGGTGCATCGTCTCATTTTGTCAGAAAATAGTAATGTTTGATGAATGCGTATAATTTATTGATCTATGTAGGAAATCGTGTAAGCGCCTGGCTCAGCTGGGATTGAATGGTATGATATGATCCTTATCTCCAGGGGTTTTCTTCTCCACTGTATCGAGATTGATGTTCTCGGCCTTATCGTCGAATAGGCTGTATAGAATGTCATAATCATCATCGTCATACGGATGATATGTATACGAATTCTCTTCTTCCTCCTGTGGTTTGCCAGCAAGAGATCTCAAGCTCTCCCAGAAATCAGGTTCTTCTTCCTCATGTGGCCCGCCAATCACGGTTGCTGAATCCAGTGACTTGTTTTGCTTTGATGCAGTACTCGAAGGAGATGGTCTTACAGAGTTTCTGCCACCTGAATTAGCACTCGCCTCCGACTGAAGACTCTTTCTTCTTTTCCTCTTTTTCTTTCCTGAGTTAGGACTGGGATTCAGTAGCCTAGTTATATCAGTTGACCGTGTAGAATCTGAAGACTCAAGCTGGGGTCGTACCGTCGCAGGGAGATAGTTAAAATGTGACCCACGGTGGCTTGTAATGTCAGGAAGATCGTCATTGTTTCCTGTGCTGTGGGATGCTGTTGGACTCGTCGTACCTGGCCTACTTGGGTACCCGACGGGCGAGTGATTGTGGTGCACTATTTGATTATTGTGCGGAAGTGCAGCGTGTCCATGCATATGCGATACGTCAGGATGTGGAGAGGGCTCGAGTTCGAATATGTTGTAATTCGCCTCTTGCGAAAAGAAATCACTGTTATTACCAACTGAGCCAAATGACGCTTTATAGTAATGAGTGCTAGTGAAGAAATCGTGGCCACCACTAGGCGGTCCAACAGCGGCTGCCGAAGAGCTAGCTTGGTTTGACCGGAAGTCAGCGATAGGCTCTGAACCATTTGAATTGATGCAATTTTGATCGGTTTGACCGCCATAATGATGGTGAATATGCTGGTGAAGAGAGATTTTTAGGGAGTGTTTTTTAGCCTGCTCAATAAGTTCTTTTACAAGATCTGAATTGCTGATTGAACCGCTTGTTATGGATAGACCTTGGCCGTCTTTCAAAGTAAACTTCCATTCTGTTTGTGCGGAACCTTCCGTGGGACTTTTATTTATGTCATGTGGTGTGCTAGACAAGGGATTAAAAGTAGCATCTGGCATTTGCTGCCCTATTGGGACGTTATGGTTTACCCTAATTGCAGACTCCCTTGAGTAAACGTTCGGAAGTAATGGAGATCCATCCAGAGTGGCAGGGATGGCGCTGCGATCCATGTGAGATAAGCTACTCATCCTTTCGGCGAATGGAGTCAACCCCTTGAGTGGAGCCGTAGTTTGTTTCCCCTCCAGTGAGCTTTTAGATATTGCCTCGTAAGAGGCCGCGCTATCCCTGGAAAAGTTCTCATTGCTCGATGAGTGGCCGCGGTACATCAACTCATGGTGTCCTAGGGCAGCTGCTGCGTCGACTTTTACTCCACTGTCACCGCACGTAGCTCGTATTATATCTGTAGCCAGCGGTTGAGCGAGTGTTTCTCTGTCCTTTGCTTTAGAGGGGTTGTGCTCCTCCTCATTGCCTTGATGCTGATGAATGGTGTGTGCTCGAAGTGTTTGCGGAAGGTCGTTAGAGCTGCTGTCGCTGGATTTGGTCATATTTGGTGACTCGCTTGCCTCACCTTCTTCTCTCACGTCAGTCCGCTCTTCAGTCTTCACCACTCCATCCTTAGCCTTCCCTTTTTCCCGTACTTTGGCTCGGAGACTATTAACCAAAGAATCTATATCCTGATTTTCCTTCACAGCTTTGACGATCTCCGGTGGCGCCTGACCTCTAACTACCGAGGTAACAATTTTCCTCCACCTGTTTCTACACGTCAAACTTGGTCTTGATTCAAGCTCCGACGATATGCGCCTCCATTTGGTCCCATAACTCTTGACTTTGCTTACCAAGCTCAAATCTTCCTCTAAAGTCCACTTCCTCAATCGTCCTTCGCTACTGGGCCCTAAAATTTCCACGTACCTCTTGGCGCACTGATCCTCAGTTCTTCCGGAGATTTCACCCGCAACGTTAAGCCAATGAGGCCCGTGCTTAGCATAAGCCTTGAGAAGCAAATGGTCCTCTTCAGGGGCCCATTTGCCTCTCTTCAAATTCGGATCCAACGACGACGCCCAACGTTTCCGCAACTCTTTAGGCTTCCTTGGACTATTCTTAAACAACGCGGCAATATCTTCCCAAGAAACTCTTTTGCAAACGCTTTCGGATTCCTGTATGGACTTGATATCATCTGTACCATTAGGAAATCCAAGGTCTATTAAGGCACGATTCAAAAGTGTACGCAACTGGTTATCATCTTCTTTAGACCACGAATTTCGCCCATTTTTCCGGTATGTTTTGTAACCAAGGGATTCTGTTACATCCAATGGATCGAATTGAAAGGTTTTCTTCACCTTCGTTGTCTTATCCTTCCTGTCCATGTAAATTAGCAATGATGATTGAGATGACTTAAATGCGGCCAGACTTAAAAGAGCCTAGCTCACGCTTCGCGACACAACGCTAAAGTTTTCCGGGCAAAACTTATAGCCAAAATTCCCCGACCTGATTCAATGTAGACGATGAGGTGATCAACCGATTAGTCGTCCCAGGCTCATCAACGTCTAATCGCCTCCCAGTGTGCGATGACTCTCCAAGTTTCTCTTCCAGGGCTCATTTTTCTCGAAATTGCCGAGAAGAGCCGTGAAATGTGACTGTCCGGAATGAGCATGGTTTGTCCGGAACGAGCTATTATCGGGCCAGGAGTTGGGCGGCTAATTCTTTTATAGTTACTAAACACTTTGAAGAAGATGGAGAAAGGTGTATCAAGTTTCAAGTCGTATTTCAAAGCTGAAAAGACTTTTATTATGCTTGTTTTGAGTTAAGCATAGATCCAGGCCATTAGAGGGGGTTTACTTGCGTATATCTGGAGTGAGACTATGTCTATCGTTTTCTATAGATGTGTTATGACCATTAGTTCTCTCCAAAATGTACGTGTTTGGCACAATCCAAATTATGTGGAAATGGCTTTCTGTGGAAATGGCTTTCTGTGGGACTGGAGTTCACAACTTATTAGGGGATTTTCGAGGAAAGAGAGACTCGAATTTAAAAACCCATTGAGAGTGAATTGCAAAAAGTGCAGCATTGGTAAAATTTCGTTGATCGGATGCTCACGGGCTTGATTTTTCCATGTTAGATGCTTTGCAGTGAGTGTATGCTGTACTTTAATACTCTGGCAGCCAGATTAAGAAGCCTTTCCGCTGTCGCTTTCCTTCCTAGATTTTGAAAGGCCTAAGATGTTTTGTCACTAACCACTACTTTACATGTCATTACTCGACTGTTTGCCTCTCGTTCTCTATTCTTGCAGAAAGCGTGACTAAGAACTAAGTAATTGCAGAAACTTTGGGCATTCACAAGTAAATAACGAAAATTCACCGCTAATGAGTGCTGCTATATCTAATATCTGCGAGCTCTTCTCCTAAATGATTTTCGTTGTTGTTCTTCTTCTCTCTTTAACCTCGCTTATATGCACAAACATTGTTTAAACTTCACAACCACGTCATTTCACGGCCTGCAATAACCCACAATACAGAGCAGATACTTTATCACTATTTATTGGTGAGTGGAATGTCCAGTGACTTTCCACACACTAGTGGATCAGCTGATAGCCCAGATCAAGTTATCCAGGAGACACCTGTTGCAGGTCAAATCTTCCCAGAAGCTGGTGATGCCTCACCGAAAGCCCCTTCTAGTAACAAAGGTGATGAGTCCGATGTTTTGAGCTCACCTCAACTCTACACACCACGACCTGGCAAGCTTAACAGAGAAGTAACGAATGAGTGGGGATCACAGTCAGATATCAATAATACAAGTCAAGGAAAAGCTGAGAAACCGGTACAATTCAACAAGAGAACGCCTAATCTCGACAGAATTGCAAAGTTTTTTAAGGATAATAGATCACCTCACAGGGACGGTTTATTACAGAGGTTCGAGGCCTCAGAACTTGAAGATACGCCAGTCTCTGAAAGAGGAAAGGGTACTTCAAGGGGCCATAACACCTGCGAAAGTCCACTGAATAGAACTTCTGCGCTACGATCCAACGCTGAAGCTATAACGGATTCGCGATACCACAGCAGCATTCAGGGGCGTGCATCTTATTTAGCTGACGTCAATGGCAGCCCAAAAGATAGGAAGAGAGGTGCAAACTGGACATTAACTGAGCAACGTTCTCAAAGTTTGGATTCGAATGCAAGAGAAATCAGCAGGCTGCGAAGTGACAAGAATGAAAAAACGTCTGAACAGTTCAATGACAATAATTTTCATGAGACTATGGTAATTCAAACTCAAAGCGCCATTATCGATAAGCGGACTAATACGAAAGCAGACAGCTTTGTTCGCGAGGTTTCTCCAGACCAATCACCGGATTTTAATATCGAGAATGGATTAAGCACAATCATCAACGATAAGAGAACTTTGGCAACCCGCTTATCAGGTTCCTCGCCACTTCTAACCGTACCAACGACCTTGCTAGCTGAAAGAGATGACAATCAAGCGGCGGAAGATAATGCATTAGATAATTCACGAATAGACGACACTACAGAAGGAAACTATTCAGAAATGTGGGTTCTTCGACCGAATAAAAATGGCATTTTCAATAGTAACAAATCTACTCAAGTGATAAATACAACGGAAAGTCAAGGACATTCAAAGGAAACTGTAACTGGAGATGACAAACTTGAAGGACAGTCGTTTACAGAAGAAAATAATTTAACACAGACTCAAGTCATTTCGTCCTATCCAACTCGTAACGCTTCCTCGCAACAAAAGAATGGTGCGAAATCCCAGATATTAGGAGGAGAACTTTGCTCTTCAACTCAAATCATACAATCGCCGGAGCATACTTTCTCAAACAGCTTGGAGACTCCTAAAGGCATCCCAAAGAACAATTTCGAGCCTATATTGGAAGTACCGGAAACTAGTTCACCGTCAAAAACAAACAGGAATAAAATTGATGGCAATTCATCTCCTAGTCCGGCTGAAAAAGACCGGAACAAAGTTAGTTTTACGACTCAAGCGGATCATACTCAAGATGCGGTGCGTTTACAGATCTCTACGAAGCCAGAGCTAACTCCAAGTCAAGGCGAAAACAATCAGCTAGAAACCACCAGCAACAAGGATGACGCCATCGTTGTTCTAAGTGAACCTGACCTCACCCAAGAACTACCTGAGGTTGAGGAGGGAACAACACAGAGGACTCGCGAGATACTCGCAAAGCATATTGAAGAAAATAGCGAGGATCAAATTACGATCAATAGAAGGAAACGACATGGACAGACGATAGAATTGGCTACGGAGGAGGAGAATCGAAGCCGCAAACCGTCTCCAAGAAAGAAGACACGGCGTAGTTTAGCATTGAGGAGTTCTACGTCCAATTTGCAGCCCAATGAAACTGAACATCAGCCTGACATGGAAGTTCTGGTCAATGAGAAAGGAAACGCAGAAGAGTCCATGCTATTCAGGGGGTCCGTCGCACAGCGGCCCGTGATCGAACTGCCAAACACTATTCGGGAGCAAGATGACGAGTATTTATCCAAAGAGGATATTAAGTTCGAGGATTCGGTTTGGTGTCAATATAGTCTGGACTACAATTATTATCCTGGGCGTATATTGTCCCAAGATGAGCAGTCAGATAGCTGCTGGGTTTATTTCGACACCGGCAAATCACTAACAAAGAGTGATGATATTTATTATCTTGACATCAGAGTTGGGGATACAGTAAATATGGGAGGCAAAAAGCATCAAGTTGTAGCATTAGAATGCCGAAGCTCTAATATGGAGCTTATCAGGTGCATAAGAGGTTACGACACTGTTCATTTGAGGAGAAGGAAAAATACGGGATCATTCGGCCAAAAAGTCATCATCAAGCCATTAGCTGTAATCAACTTAGACCTCAACGAGTGGACGAAAAGACCAAAGATAATCCTTGAAGGTGGATCGCACACTAGGGCCAAGGCATTTCAGGGTCTGCAGCGCCCAATTCGTGGTCGAAAAAGTACTACCACCACTCTATCACCTCGTAAAGCAAATCACGACAGTAGAGCGGAGCGTGCTACTCGTCCCATATACAAGGAAGATTCAGATGATGATAATGGAGCCGAGTTGGCTAGAGACAGTGCTGCTTCACAGCGTTCCATAACCGCCCCCGACTTTTTGCATGTCCTGGGTCAACCTAAGAAGCATGAAGACTGCAAAATCTTCAAAAATTGCATTTTTGTTTTAACAGGACTGAGCGAGGATAGGCAGGACCTTTCCGACGTTATTGAATCACAGGGCGGCGATATCCTTAACTTGGGATTTTCAGAACTGTTTAAGTTTGAAGCTCTTATTGATAATTGGAATGATGAAGATAAGTACTCTTTGCAACTCTCATGGAAGGAACAGGCGGTGAGTAAGAACTACCGATTTGCTTGCTTGATCACGACAAAGCATCTTAGAAGTCTGAAGTATCTAGAAACTTTGGCGCTCGGATGGCCTACCCTACATTGGAAATTCATCAGAGAGTGTTTACGAAAAGGCAGAATCTGTGAAGAATCTCTTTATCAGTATCTCCTGCCTGCCGGCGAAAGCTATCGATTAGCCTTTGACACCGTTACGAAAAATGGTGTGATCAAGTCAAATAATATTTTTCAATTCTATCTTAAACTGATTCGAGGTTCAACGCTTGAAGCACAAATCGGTGCCATGAAAGAAGCGATGTCCGGTCACAAAGTTATTCTTTATGGTCAATCGGAACTGGATCAATTTATAAAGTTTTCGTTGGCATGTCTAGGGGTCTCGGATCTATATCAGTTAAGAGGTAAAATCACTTCCACATCTCTGGACAATCTACATTTGTTAACAGACAGGCTTGATGAACTAATGAAAGACAAAGGTGAGTTGAATTTATTGATCTACGTGAACAAAAATAATGGTATATCAAGCAATCTGCTGGAAAATGTGAGGGAGCAACTGAGTATCCGGTATCAAGGTGTGCCAAAAGAGCGTTTAAGCATCCATGTTGAGTCAAAGGAATGGTTGATTCAAACGATCATTAATGGTGGGCCAGGTTTCGACGAATAAGCTTTATTTCCAAAATTTGTAGATATGGATAATCATAATCATTAGTATTACAGTCTTTATAAAACGTATAATCATATAATGGTAAATCAGAAGCAATTTGCCCGAATTTACTAGACGTCGGTGGGCCCATTAATTATGCCTCGGAGCGTAGATATTGGTTAGAATATCTCCTGAGGCACTATTATCGTTGCCATGAATATTATTAATCTTGTCAGTTGTGTCAGCCGCGAAGTCGAAGTCGTTCCCAAAGCTTTCAGGAGGATCTTGTTGGCCATTGAAGTCCGTCCCAGATATAGGACAGTTTCTTTCCCTGTCCAAGAATAATTCCAAGTCTTTAAAATCATTTGTCATTTTGTCAAGGATGTGACAGTGCGCATAGCTCTCTTTAACGTGCATAAAGAAGCACTTGGCCACCACAATGTATTTTTCTGATAGTCTATACCTTTCATCAAAACGTTGCTTGTTAGAACCATCAGGATGAACAGTCGCATTGGATTGAATATTAATGGCAAGTAAATCAACAGATGATTCGGAAGGTGCCACTTCTCCATGATTTATACGCGAGTCACTTGTTGACGAATGCATGCTGTCGTGAAAAAAATTGGCCATTGGCTGAGTGGTATCTGAATTGACTTGAGTAGATCCTGCGGATGATGCTAGTGGAGATTGTGATAAATTGACAGAGGCGGAGAAAGGGTAGTAGGTTGGGTAATTGTTATTGAATGAAAATTCAGGGGCTGGCTGATCAGACATCTTCAAGAAAGAAGCATCATTGAATGAATAAACCAAAACATTATTGATTAGCTTTTCCAGCTTATCAACGTTAATTGTGGTATAATACTGAGCCGAGTCTGGCATAGGATTGTTGTGGAAATAATCATTGGTACTGGATATATCTTCAAATTTGGCAAATTCGAGAGGGTATAACTTGGAAAAATAGGGTATCAATAGGCAGTTCGCCAATTTTTTTAGCTCAGTGAAAATACAGAGTAGTTTGAAATTTGGGCTATATTCGAAATCCATGATAAACTTTATCAAAATCAAAAAATCGTTGTGGTATGCTTGCAAATTGAACATTGATAAAATCTTTTTGTCAAGATATATTGCAGTATGATTCTTAACAGGCTTCAAGATGTTTGCAATATTCTTAATAGAGAAGTTCAGAGCAACCAAAAAATCCGTCAGCAAACTGTATGAACCCTTGGTCAGTAGGTTTAAAGATTTGGATTGCAGAAACGATTCGAAAAGTTCTCTCATTTGGCCATTCCAAATCTTGGGACCGAACGTAGCATCAACCTTAGAGAAGAATATTATCGACATCAAGCAATTGCGCAAAATCAAAATATCACCTTTCAACACTGAAGTATAAGCTAGCTTCTCGCTGTCTGAAAGGTTAGAATTGGATTGGGATTGCAGTAAGTTCAATTCCAGCTTCTTAGTATCTATCTTTGTTAAAAAGATATGGAAAGAAGAGAAAGCGCTTGCGTTGTACTCATAGTATAACATAATTGATGCCAACGATTCGGGAATGGGTTTCATACCCGAATTGTTGAATGTGAAGCTATGATAAAAGTTCTCGAAGGTGACAAAATTTCTCTTGACCATTGGATATTGCGGCATGAGAAGTGAAGCTGAAGTCCAAGTTTTTTCATCATCTGGAATACATATGAACTTCAAGTCTTGCTCGTTCAAGAAAAGTTTGCCTTCCACATGATAAAATACCTTTAAGAATTGACAAAACTTGTAAGCATTGAAAGTGCATCTGATTTTGGATTCAAACATGATATATTCAAAAGATGATTCAAAATGTGATCTGTCAGACTGTTGATGAGTCACTGAGTTGTTATCGGCAGAGACCACAGACAAGAAGTTGTTCTTAATGATTGAGCAAACTGCCGAGACCTGTCTCTTAAGCATTTGTGCATCGATTCTTTCCAAGTTGTCTGCAAAGAGTGCAAAGATGATACTCAGTGTGAGCGATTGAATCAACCAAACATGCTGGCCTGACCCAAAATTACCTCTTCCCTTTGGAAGTTGCCTCTGTTGAAGTTTTCTTCTCTCCAAGAAAACGTGCAGTACACGTCTGCTTATCTCGTACAACTCCATTGTCCTCAAGATACCACCTGGTTTAAAAAGTGAACCTACCGTGGCCACAAACAATGGAAGACAGGCCAAATTCGAGTACTGTAAATAGCAATCAGTATCTTCATCTATCACATCGCTCTCGTAAATATATCTCCTTAACGATTGCAAGTCCAGATTGAAGAAATCAGGATGAATCGATGGGTGATGCGAATTGAAGTATTCTTGGTAATAAGAAGCGTATACGTTCAGTTCATCGCAACTCGGCAGTACCAACTTCTGAGATGTTAGAGCCGGGTCGCCACCGGATGAACCGTCATTATAGTGTTCATTATAGTACTGCGACGCATGTTCACACATATGTCTCAATTTAGGAGTAAATAACTTGGAAGAGAGATTTAAATTCTCTGCATCATTTGGCGGTGGAGCTCTTGTAATATCAGACATAGCTAGGCAATCCAAACCGTAAAAAGTATAATTGTTATCATGCTCGTCAGTTTGCTTCGTCGTCGCTGGCCTAGTAGCCTCAGTTTGGGGCTCTACAGCCTCCTCCTGGGCGAATCTTCCAAAGATTGATTGAACATCTTTAGTAAAATTAGTTAACTTCCCGATATCATCCTCGAATTGCAAATGACTCAACCTCTCGGAGATTATTCCCGAATTGTTCGAGCTAGATATTTTTTGCAAGTCGTTTATAGCTGGTGCTGTGGATGACAACCAAGGCGTTGAGTGAGCAGCCGATGAAGGCGGTATAACACTGTTATCTTTTGATGACACCGAGGGAGATCGGTCACTGAACAAAGACTTCATCTGTAAGGCGCCATCAGTCTCATTTATCGACCAAGAACTCCTAATATTGAGGTGGTTGAAAGACGGTCTTTGGCCATAACTTGCAGTATTGGAAACTGGTGAATTATCATCTTCAGGTGAATTACTTGCCCCCGATTTCGTTCCCGCGGTTCCCGTGCCTGACGTCACCACGTTCTCGTTGTTATAGTCATTGATCCAGTTAACGCTATCCAATAAGTTGAAATCGTGCGGTGTATCAAGTGAAATCTGAGGAAAGTCGGCCTCAAACACAGTATGACTCTCGTGCTCCTCTTTATGATTCGCATGCTCCTCATCGCCTCCTTTAAAATCTATTGGTAAAAGTTCAGGCGTAGAGAACTTAACTCTATCAAATTTGTGATTTTCCTCATTGCGCGAAGGTGCCATATAGTTCCCGGATTGTGCACTGAAGGAAGCTCTACGTTTCACCGTAGGCTGCTGTTTGCGCCCCGCAGCCTTTTTCGCGATCTTACTCTTGTTATGCCTAATAATAGAATCCCCGGAATTCCCTCCGTGGACCTTGTGCGCATGTCTCAGCAGCAGATCTCTGCGACTAAAATTTCTATTACAAATTCCACAACTATAAGGTTTTTCCTTCGTATGTGATCTCTCGTGTCTAGTCAAATGCTCTTGCCTAGCAAACGCTCGTGTACAAATCTGACACACAAACAACCTCGGTTTCCCACTGGGAGTCTTACCATTCAGCCGCAGATTCTCTGGTAACTGCCCCACATGTTTATTCACTCGTGAATTCATATTTTTATTACTTGTAATGACACCACTGTAAGACGGCGATTGCGACTGCGACTGCGACTGCGACATCATAAACTCGGACCTGGTCATCTACCTCTTACTTCAGACGTAAAGAACCAAAGACCCACGAACTGTAGCCATATATGCAGAAACCAAAAAAAAAAAAAATAAGTGCGTGCGTATGCTGTATCTACAGATTCTAGCCACCAGCAACACAATGAAGAGCCAAACGTGGATAAACCAAAAGAGGTATTATGCAAGGAGAGACTAAAATCACAGCCCTTTATATACAAGTCCCGGGCGGCAAATTAGGGGATTGCTGCCCCCCGCAGGACTATCCGTAGCCCCGCGCATATTCGGAGTTTCGGTAACGGCTTTGGCCGATCACTTGGCCCTATATGGGACAATTGGTGGGACAACATCTTGACCTTCGGTTGGGTCAAACATAGGGTCAAAATAAGTGATCCCATATTAGAGGGAGATGCGTTCATGGCGTCACTGATTGCTTGGTGCTTAATTGCTTGGTATGGAAAATTAAAGAAGGAAAAGGCACGATGTTTCCGCTTAAAGAAGAAGCCCAGACTTCGTTTGCTATGAAACAGAGAATAACAAGGAACTTCTAGCGGTCGTTCCGAATCAATGTTTTAACCCGAAACGTCCAAATCTTCTTAACAACAGGGGGCTTCATGCCTCATTCTATATCTCTTTCATTGTATATAAACAGAGTGGATTTACATTCAAACTCTACTTGTAATAGCCTCATTCAGGGTCCCAGCAAACACACATACAATTCAGAGAAGAGTAAACATATAAAGATGGCTGATAAGATTGCTGAGAAATTGAACGAGTTTGGTAGAAAACCAGCTGAAAAGATCTTTGGTAAGACGGCGAAAACTACCAAAGCTAGTAGTGGTCATGTTAATGATGAGAGTGCTCCTGTAGCGTTTCCTTCAGCCCATACTGAGGACGAAGATCCTAAAAGTAAAGTGCCGGAGGATGAAAAATCTAAAAAAGATAACTCTGTAGAGAATGGGAAGCCTAGGACGAAATCTTTCTTGGATAACGATAGACCAGAGAATTTCACACCTGTAACGAGAAAGAAGAGAGTTTCTTCATTGTCGTTGAGCGATCAATGGATTAACGGTGCTTCGCCAATGACGCCGCTAGACGGCAATACAGGCGATAGAAAGGGTTCTGTTTTTTCTAGTGGGTCTTTCTCTAGTAGAAAGAATTCTATTGCCGTCAGAGAACAGCGTAAAGTTATTGATCATGAGCGTATTGCTTCGTATGCTTTCGCATTTGATATCGATGGTGTTTTGGTTAGAGGTCCAGAGACTATTCCACAGGGCCCTGAAGCATTGCGTATGTTGAATGGTCATAACAAATATAATATCAAGGTTCCATATATCTTTATCACAAACGGTGGTGGTCGTTCTGAAAAGGCCAGATGTAAGGATTTGTCCAAGAGATTGGGTATAACGGTCACCGAAGACCAAGTTATTCAGGGTCATACGCCAATGAAGGATTTGGTGCCCGCTCACAAGAACGTTTTGGTCGTTGGTGGTGTGTTGGACTCCTGTAGGAAGGTTGCAGAGGGCTACGGATTCAAGAACGTGTATATTCCATTGGATATCATGAAATGGAATCCAAGTGTCACCCCATACTACCAGTTGAGCGATGAGGAGAAGAAGATTGCGCGTGATGTGGATTTCTCCAAGGTCAATATTGACGCGATCTTGGTTTTTGCAGACTCCAGAAACTGGGCTGCTGATCAACAGATCATCTTGGAATTGCTACTGAGTGAAAATGGTGTTATGGGTACTATTTGCCCAACTGCAGACAAGGGTCCAGGTCTATATTTTGCTCATTCCGATTTTGTTTGGGCCACAGACTATGGTCTAAATCGTTACGGTATGGGTGCTCTACAGGTCTCTATCGCAGCACTTTACCAAGAACACACCGGTAAGGAACTGGAAGTGACTAGATTTGGTAAGCCTCAAAGAGGTACTTTCCGTTTTGCTGAAAAAGTGCTATCTAACTGGAGAAGAGAGACTCTATCAGAACACGTCGAACAACTGAAACTCGAAGACACTAGAAACTCTATTGACAAGACTGAACACGATGACTCGCCATTTGTTTCCGATTCCGAGGAAGAAGAATTGGAAAATGATCCATTCAGCGAAGAGGGTATTACCATCGAGAACGGTTCCAAACTGACCCTAGAGTTGCCTCCTGCTTCTACTGTGTATTTTGTTGGTGACACTCCCGAGTCGGATATCAGATTCGCCAACTCTCACGATTCTTCATGGTACTCTATCTTGGTTAAGACAGGTGTTTACCAAGATGGTGCTACCCCAAGATATAAGCCAAAGCAAATTTGTGATAACGTGTTAGAAGCTGTTAAATTTGCCATCGAAAGGGAGCACAAAAAGGAGTTGGAAGAATGGAACAGTTCAGCCACTGTACAGGCTCCAGTGGTTGAAGAAAAGAAGCAAGTCGAGAAGGCGCAGAAATAATGTAATGGCATACAATTGATACAATTGATAAATAGAAATTTGCAAAGTTGATGTTTTCGTTTTTGGTTTAAGGTTTTCTCGAAAGAACAGGGGTTTAGCTTACGTATACTATATTTAATGTGACTATTATGATCATTATCTATTAATTAGAATCATTCAAAGAACAGCACCAAATCCAAATGTGATCTTGATGGATCTGACGTAGTATTCTTCAAAATTTCCACGAACACGATCTTCCTCACCAACAGGTATGCCGCTCCAATTGACTTGCAGTTTCGTCTCGTGATATTCCTTCGATTCGTGGAATTCCATGCTTAATTTCGAATTCACTTTGTCACGCCAGTCGCCCAATCTCCAAGAGAATACCAATTTTTTATTTTCCTGTGCATCGATTAGTTCACTGGTAACATTCCCACCAAATAGCTCAAAGGTGTCACCAACGCATAACTGAGGACCACTCCCACCATTTCTACTAGCAAATGACCTGCTCCAGGCCATTATACGCTGTTTGTCCATAAATGTATTGTATAGTTCAGCTGCAGGCACATTGAATGTGGGCTCTAGATGAATCGATGTTGTGTTGCCACCACTTGAAGCCATGCTGGTCTTCTGCTGTGAAGGGGTTGGGGTGCTCGTTGCTGGAGATTTTTGCCCTGCAGGTTCCTTCGTTCCAATCGACTTGTTAAAACTATCTTGCTGATTAGCCTTTGTAAAAGTTGAGTTCACGCTTTCCTTAGAGACTTGGATATCACTACCATGCGCAACAAGGAGATCATGACCAAATTTTTGGAATAGTTCTCTCAATTGAGGTAACAATCTTTCACGAATCACTGGTTTAATCTCATTCAGAGTACTTGTTTCCTTGTAAATGGATATATCAAATTGATAATCTGACTCGTCACTATCGAACGCAACTTCAGGCACCTGTATACTTCCCTCGAATGGTTCATCCTTCACATTTCCCTTGATCAACATCACCAAATTCAAGTCGAACAAAGAGATAACTTTCCCTTTACGTTGGTTGACTTCACAGTCACCTTCAAGAGACGAAAGTGAGCTGACTTCAGCATATTTGCCATCATGCTCCCCAGTATTCAAACCGGTCAATTTTTCATTGAAATATTCACGAGCCCAGTTGAAGCAATTCTTGTCAACCCAATGCCAATTGTTAGGATTATGGACAACCATTGTATCTGATCTTGCGTAAATAATAATATCTAAAACCAGTCGTTCTGGTGATGGCCCAACTGTTGATCAATTTGAAGCGTTCTATATATCTCTGGTGTACGCATAAGGAACATCACGGGTTCCAGAAAGTTCTTCGTATCGCTTGCCAACACTCACGTGCAGGGCGAATCATAATGGACTTGGTCGTTATATACCTATCATTAGTACTTATTATATGATCAATTGACTGGTTCACCTGCAATTGGGTGTTCTTTGTCACATAAACTCGGACAAGTTCGTTGTAGTCATCGATGGCAGCCCACCACCGAGGAAATCCAACATCATGTGCATACCACCACCACCACTATATTCGTCCACATCCTGTGGTAGAACTTGGGAAACACCTTCCAAAAACCATACTTTATCCTTCATCTCAGTTGTAAATCCTCGGAGTAGCTTATAGTAGCTTCTCATAATTCTCATGGCACCGGGATCTCCTGTCATGAGGAGCGCCAAGAAAGTCTTATCCAGGAGTGCTGGGAAAGCGAAGACCCTCAGGATAAAATCAGACTGGTTCTTCTCGCGGTTCAACTTATCCAGGTACGCGAGCGTGATTAAATATGGTGAATCAATTTCTACTGGGTATAAGTCAGCGATGCTCTCGTCGAAACATACGAGCTCGGTAATAGTACCGTTCTCCTGGTTCACCACATCACCAAGATCACTTAAATCGACTGATATCAAGTTATAGAACCTTGATTTTTCTGTCAAAGGCCATACAGCCGTCAGGATAGTGGCAGCGCCTTTAACGTGGAAGATCCATGCAGAGGGAGACATCGAATTGGGATTGGCTGGGTTCGCTGTGGATGCATTTGCCAAAGAATCCATGATCAATATTAAAGCGCTTGCTACCAGTGCGTCAGTATTGTCCTCAGAGATATTTAGAACTGCCTCCCTCAGCAGTCTCAACGCATCTAGCCTATGTCTGGAAACGTACTGCTCTAGACCAGGCTCTGTTCGTGACATATGTGTTGCGCTAAATGCCAACAGAGAATGCATCAGGAAAGGGTATTCGAACGCAAGGTCCGGTATGTCTGTACGCCATACTTCTAGGCTGGAGATTCCCGATGCTGTGATTGATTGCCATACCTTGGTGCAGTAATGATGAAACAGTTTCAAGTCTATCAGATTCAAGTTACCTTCACGAGACAGATCTATAAGCTTGGCGATGTGTCCCGACCTTGCAGTACCGGCAGATGACGCTGACTCCTGGGTTTGGGTCTTTACCATTCTTTCGCTCTTGTTTATGGAGTCATCGATACCGTCTCTGCTGGCGACGGCCGCCGCTGAAGGTGAATTTCCACCACCGTTCATTTCAGATTTCAACAAGGGCGTTATAGCCGCCACAGGTGATATTGTCGGATTATTCGGTAAGCTTGGTGTTGCGACCATTTGAGATGGTCCATCATTGTTACATTCTTCATCGTCGCCTTTGGTTGCTTGCTCCTGCTGTTCTTGCATGTTAGCAAGAGCTTCTTCCGCAGAAGTTGCCTTGGCGGCCTGGGTATTTCCGTTATATTTAATACCTAACAACTCTTGGAAATCGTACGTCACACCTCCTATACCAGCTGTGGGGAAAGTGCCCATTGCCTTAAGATTTAAGCTTGCCTTATTAAGCTGTGCAATCGACTCTGCCTGAAATGACAAGGGATGGGTTGACAGTGGCCCCTGCAGAGATGATGGATTGGGCAGATGATTCGAATGTTGGCCATCCTGTTGCTGTTGGGGAACTTCTGATGAGTGTCTACTATGCAGTTGTGTAGAGTTTTGTTGTATGTTTACCGTCTGACCATTTTGCTGGGCTGAGAAGTTATGTTGACCCTGTGGTAAAGGAAATCGGCTTGGGGAGAAAATACTCCCAATGCTATTTGTTATATTCATACCTGCTGGTTGTAATGATGGGCTATTGGGTAAGTCAAAAGCCACAAATTTTTCAGAATTCGAAAGTGTCATCAATTGTGGCAACAGAAGCAATTGCTGTTGTAACTGTTGCTGCGTTTGATGTGGGTTACCTGTGTCCGGCACGAGAGGCGGGAGAAGCAACCCGTCCATAGTACCTTTGGATCCACTGGAAAGAAGGCGCCCCGGTGAATTCAAACGGTGACTATTTTGCCTTTTCATCTCATGTATATCTGAACCAGTCAGTTTTGCATGATTGGAGTGCGTCTTTTTACCCATCACATTGTCGTAAGCACTAGCCATATCTGGATTAGAAGCACCATCCGACGTAGGCAACGGGACGTGACTACCAGAGCGGCTACTTCCACGGCTACTACTTGCCGTACTGACTTCTTTACTCATACTCATCTCTCTGTCATCTCCAAGATGTTTCTTCTCGTCATATTCATCCGAATTTCTTGTAACGTACTTGACAACTGTCGAGTCCTTTTTCTTCTTGGGTTGTACCGGAGTATAAACACAATCCAGTTTCATATTTAAGCATTTCTGACAGGCAGGCTTTCCCTCATCACATTTTACTCTCCTTCTTTTACAATTATCACACCCATTTTTCGACTTATTATGAAATTTCCTCTTACCAGTAGAAGTTCTACTAACTCGTTTCCCATCTACTTCAATAAGTTCCACCACTTTCTCCTTACGCCTTGCAGAGGCTCTGGGGGATAGTTTTTCCACCTTGCCAGCGCTCATTTTAAATATATCAAGTTATTCCAACTAACAATTGCTCCAATGCCAACTCAATTAAAAAAATTAAATCACTTAAGCGGTAAAGAAGTATGAATCAATCTTCAAATTCAACAACTAGATTGGGTCTTAGAGCCTCCTATGTTTAATTCCACCAGGAAATATCAACCTCGCCAATTCACCTAACAGGCAAAAACACTCAATGCGTCAGTAAATACTAGGAAACCGACTCCTAAAGACAGTGAAGACTTCCCGGATTCCAACCAGACGTGTTTCTGCTTCTTTCGGATGCAATGAAAGGGTCGATGAGCGTTGTTTGTTGTCTGTTGGCTTTCTGTCAATCGTTTTTCCTTTAAACGAGACGCTTTATACGAGCCATCGAAAGCGAGCTAATGAACAAGGTTCGGCGAATTTTATCAAAAGCCTGGTTGAGAAGTCTTGGTATGGGTAACTGTGCTAGTCAATTGAGTGGACTTTTGTCCATTATTATACATGCGATTCTTCTAAACTTAAATTTACATATGATCGTGGGGGTCCTCCTTTGGTGGTTCTGGGTCGACATTAATCATGGTATCGATTCTTAGGATGGCCACACATGCTTCCAGGGCGGACTTAAGGGACTTCACTTTACTGATGGTTGGTTCGAGAACTCCGCATTGTACTTCATCGACGATCTTACCTCTGATCAGATCCAGGCCGTAATTTCTGTAGTTTCTTCTCTTGGAGTCTTCCAATTTGGCCTGTTGACTAGCAGCATGGTAAGATCTTAGCTTTGCGACAAGTTCACTGGAATCCTTGGCTGCATTCACCGCTAGAGTCTTTGGGATTATCAATAGTGCGCCTGCGAACTCAGCGATTGCCAGTTGCTCACGAGAACCTACTGTGGTAGCAAAATTGTCCAAGTATATATTCAGAGCGGTCTCAACACAACCACCACCTGGTACAACATTCCCGCTTTCCAAGGTCCTCTTAACCACAGATAGGGAGTCGTGTATGGAACGTTCCATTTCATCAAGCGAGTAGTCATTTGCACCACGGAGCACCATCGAGGAAGAAGAGTGCCTCGATGTACCTTTAATCAAAATACATTCGTCGTCTGAATATTTTTCCTGAATAACTTCTTGGCAAGTACCCAAGTAGCTGGCTTCAAAAGTTTCGTCACCTTCCAAATTGGACATCGAACCGATCAAAGTAGCACCAGTTGCACGGGCTATTCTCCTTAGGTCCTCTTTCTTACAACGTCTTACGGCCATGATCTTGGCTTCGACGAACTCCTTCAAACAAAGGTCGTCAATACCTTTAGTGGTCAAGACGACCTGAGCACCTGAGTCGATAATTTTTCTGACTCTTTCCAGCACCATGCCTGCCTCACGTTTACGGATCTCTTCTAGCTGGTCAGGATCCTCAATATTGATCTGGACACCCATAGCCATTCTGGCCTTTTGTAAATTCATGTCCAAACAGGCGATCTTGACGTTACCTCCAGTTACTCTCTTAGGCATGGCCTGAGAGGCCACTGTACAGTTCAAAGCATACCCCTGTACCAGGACGGATTCTCTAGCAGACTTACCATGTGCTTTCAAGATGTTCACCGCCTTGACAGGGTATTTGATCTCACCTTTGGTGTTTTGAGTTTTGACCGCTAATAGCGCATCAACCACCATGTTGCTGAAGAACTCAGAATCTGCACCGATGATCTTTGACGACATACTGGTCTTGGCAATATTAACCAATGTTTCCTTACCCAAAGCATCGACATCCAGAGACAGAACTTCGTTAATGAACCTGATAGCCTCTCTCAAAGCCAACCTGAAACCAGTAATTATAGTCGTTGGATGAATCTTGTTCTTGACCAATTCATTAGCTCTTTTCAACAGTTCTGATGCAATAATAACCACACTAGTGGTACCATCACCAATTTCACGATCCTGCTGCTGGGCCAATTCGACTAAAATCTTTCCTGCAGGATGTTGCACATCTAACAACGACAATATAGTAGCTCCATCGTTAGTCACAGTGAAATCACCAATATCGTCAACCAACATCTTATCCAACCCAACAGGTCCCAAAGAAGATTTAACCACATTGGCAACGGCCATCGCAGCTAACACATTTTGATTCCTAATGTCATCACCACTAATCTTCTCACCACCGAGGAAAAGTGTATCTGAGCGAGAATTATTGAAAACCTGAGCCATTGGTACCGTTCAACGTTGATTTGAACCTGAATCTTTCCACCTCTGCCAGTCTTTTGCCACTTCTTGACCATTTGTATGGGCGACGACTTGTATTTTTTTACTTCGTCTGCCCGGGTAAAAGACAATCAAGAAGTTCGATAAGTAATAGACCATCCACTGCTAGTAGAAGGACTAGATTCCCAAGATTGCAGATCAACTGTTATCGTAAACATATACCTATAAAATAGTACACTTCTTGCTCTTCTTGATTACTGGCGGTTCCAACGCAGCGACAATTGCTTCGTCAAACACATTCTTCAAACCACGCTGTGTTAGAGCAGAACATTCGACGTATTTCACCGCTCTCAGCTCCCTGGCGAGCCTTTCGCCCTGTTCTGCAGTGATAGGACGTAACCTCTGTCTTTGGAGTTTTTCAACGATAACTTTATCGTCTCTCAAATCTATCTGTGTGCCCACAATCAGACAAGGAACTCCAGGACAATGATGATGAACCTCTGGAAACCATTTCTCCTTCACGTTTTCAAAAGATGGAGGTGATATAACGCTGAAACACACCAGAAAGACATCTGTCGAAGGATACGACAGAGGTCTCAGCCTATCGTAATCTTCCTGACCGGCGGTATCGAATAAACCCAAAGTATATGGCTCATCTCCAATCATAACAGTAACCGCATAGTTATCAAACACAGTGGGCACATAATCAGCCGGGAACTGATTTGTCGTGTAGGATATTAACAGACAGGTCTTACCAACAGCACCATCTCCAACAACAACACACTTTAAGGTCTGCATTATACCTCACAAACACTCACAAATATTCAAACAAACACTAGAAGCGTTATCTCGTCGATCTAATCTGGCCATCAAGCTGTTTCCTCTAGTTATGGCTCCTAACTGGTCGAAATCTTCACAACAACGCGCCAGTTTCCGGGTAATACGTGACTATCTTCACAGTTTATATAGGTTTTATATGCTATTACAAGTGCTACTCCTCTTCAGATGTGTCTTCCTCATCTTCTGAAGACTCTTCTGTGGACTCCTCGTCTGCTTCTTTGAGCCATTCAACCCATTTCGCCGTGAGTCGCTTCACTTCGTCGAACGCTGGATCTTGCGAGACGGCGTCCCACCACCTGTAGATAAGATCTTCGTCTAGGATATCGTTGTCATAGAGCGTGTTGAGGGCGCTGAAGAGCACCAAGTCCGGCTTTTCAAATCCTTGTTCCGATGTGCGGTTCATGAGGATGTCCATAAGATCAATATACTCTTCAGGATCGAATGCTTGCCTGCGGAAAAGAAGACCCCATTGGCCAAAGACTTTCGTAACAGCTTCCTTGCAGCCCAGGGTCTGTGTGGCGATGAAATGATGCACTCTACGGAGCAGAGCAATTACTGTCGCATCTCTCACTTCGTGGTACGTCACGTTCATACTCATTCTCAAGGTGTTGAGCTCCAAGAGTGCCGTGTCAAGATCGTGGTTGTTCTCGATGGCTCTCTTGACCGTGGCTATACCTTCCACTTGGAAATCTTCTTCTTCTTCTTCCAGATCTGAAGCGTTTTCTTCTCTGTCAGTGTAGGCGCTGTTTGCAGACATGGTTCTCTTCTTCCTGGTTCTCGTTGTTGCAGAAGAAATGGAATCATCACTTAGACAGGCTTCTTCTAGTCTGTTCGAAAGATCGTTTGCAACCTTGTCCATATCAACGGCCTCTTCGTCCATATCTGATAGGTCGCTCTCGTATTTATAGCCTAGACCCTGCGAACCGACCAAAGTGACCGCTAGCGAACCGATGATCTTGTCGTCCTCCTTCTCAGAATCAGAAGACTCATCGTCGGACATACCAAAATCCTGGGGGTGCATACTTTTGACTGGGGTGCCCGAGATACGGGTACCGCTTGGCACTTCCATGTTGTCATCGATCCTGACGTCGAACCCAATCACACATCCGTCGTCCAGAGTCACGTTCTGGCCCAGTACCGCATTATTAGCAACGATACAGTGGTCAATGATGCTCTTATTACCTATCACTGCATTATCCCAGATATAACTATTCTGGATCCTAATGTTTTCACCAATTTGGCAATTTCTTCCGATAACACTGTTTTCAATGGTAGTTCCCTCACCAATCCTAGTTCTCGAACCAATTGCGGTACATCTGCCGATCTTGCAGGACTGTGCCAAAACGACATCCTTCTCCTTGTAAACGTGGCCCGATTCGTACGAGTAAGTTTGGTCCGACATAATGTTGGCATCCAAAGTGAGTGGAAAGCACCATCTGCCGATGAAATCCTGGGAGATCGAATCGTAAGTTTGCCAACTTTCGACCCTAGCGGCATGCTCATCCGTAATATAGGCGTAGACGTGTTTACTTAGCAGATCACTGGACAAGATACCTTTAACAAAGTCCGATCTGAGCATTTGGTAGTCAAAGTTTTCTTGGAAAATCGCTGGCACCAGAGGGGAACAGATATCAATACGACAATCGATTAAATCGTTACGAATGGTGAATTCTTCGACATTCTCCAGCAACTCAGGGTCAATCTCAAGGGCAGACTTTTCACGTGAGAAAGCCGTTGGAATCTTCTGGTAATACAAACATCTGTCGTCGGCCTTGTCGAGGATGAAAGCAGCTGGTTCGAACGACCTTGTACGGTGGTACTGGGAAGCTTTGCTCAGACACATAGTAAGAATATGATCTTTATCCTTAGCACGCATCTTCTTGTGGAAATCATAAAGTTTATCGAATTCAACGTTAGTAATCACGTCACCACTAATCAGGATAAAATCACCCGTAATGACGCCTCTGTTGTCCAAGTCTCTCATGGCATCTCCGACAGAACGGGCCTCCGGGGACATTATTGTTGCCACTTTGAATGGAGACCAAGGTAAATTCCATTTGGATTGTTCAATATATTCATTAATCTGTGTAGCATGCGATGAGCATACAAGCAGCACTTCTTTGGCATTAGCGGTTGCCAAAAACTCCAAAGTGTATTCTATTAATGGAACATTAGCCAACGGCAGCAAACACTTGGGCTTCACAGAAGTGAGTGGCATAAACCTTGTTTCGAAAGAATCTGTAAGCACAATGGCTTGCAAACGATCGTCCTGTGCCATTTCGCCTTTGGAGAGCCCATTTTGAGCGCTTTTCCCACCAGATTTGCCCTTCTTTCCGGCCATCCCAATTCTATTCCTAGCAGCTGGTTGAAAAGATTAGCAATCAATCGAGACTCAGAGAGAGTAGTGATAATACTAATCAATGTAGTGATTTGTTGAAGATGGGCTACATGATTAAAAATGTCATCGCCGTGAAGCACGATTACACGTCTAACTATGACATTTATGGCTTCAATAAAGTCAATTGAAAAAAAAATGGGATTCTTCTTGGGAAGAAAAAAAAGATGGGAAAGTGCTCGAGGTGGGGTTCGAACCCACGACGGTCGCGTTGCTTGCTGTATTGACCTGCTTTGAAAGGCCGTAGGACAGAATGATCCGAAATCGGGTTCATCTATAAGCACGAAGCTCTAACCACTGAGCTACACGAGCATTTTCGAAATAGGTTGCACTATGTTTTTGTACATAGGGGGTCAAAACAGATTAAATTGTAACACAATTAAGTGCTATTTTCGTTGATATATATTAATGAGATGTTTATCTGATATTACACTATACAAACACTACTTGAGTAGAAAGTGTGCTTTGCTTAATCACCGCAGATCATCTCGAGCAAGCAGCAGCAGCACATTAGTTTCAAACAGGTGTCCATACAACTGCCCTCCTTTTTTGGAGGGGGTTGCTGAGCATAGACTGGTTGCTGTTGTTGCTGGTAGTAACCTTGTTGAGGTGGACCCTGTTGGTAGTAGCCCTGTTGAGGTGGACCTTGCTGGTAATTGCCTTGTGGAGGTCCCTGTTGGAAATTTCCCTGCTGGTGATTTCCTTGTTGGTAATTTCCCTGAGGTGGTGGACCTTGTTGATAGTAATCCCTGTTCATTCTGCCGTTTTGAAGCTCTTTCCAAGGACTGGTTGCCTAAAGGTTTGTTTATTGTAGGCTTGGCGTGTTTAATTACTAAAAAAATCTGGGCATACATACCCTCGAAGTTCTCTGGTGGAAACAAAACAATAAATAAACAAAAGAAAAATCTGATCTTTGTAAAACTGTAAAACTGCTAGTATATATCCAATTTTCCCAATAGCTAATCTCTGTAATCCGGCACGTCTGGGTTATCCCGATACCTTGTAGGGGGAAGAGCGCTGACTGAATCTGCAATGAATTCGTAGAAACGGTCGGCGTAGTCCTTTGGTGGTACAGCGCTTACAACTTTCAGGTCGTGACTCAGGCTTCTCCAGAAAGTTTCCAATTTCTTCAGGAAAGAATAGTTTGTCAGACAATCTATTATTCCCACGTAGTATATTAGATCGGTATCGTTGTTAAAAGTATCGGAGCTGCGAATTCCGCCTTCGAACTCTTTGAAATAGTGCGGTATCACGGGCCCCGTCGGTACACCGCTTGTACCTTCAGAGTGTCCTGCGGGAATAGGACCATCTGGTAATTCCAAATCTTCTTCTTCTCGTGCTTTATTCATATCATGTATACCAAGCAGCAACGAGTAGTCCATTATATTCAATCTCGCGAGAAGTTCGACATCCTTTTTGAGCTGCTGCAAGAACTTTTTCTTCTTCAGAGGGCCGAACTCGATGCGTTCTTCCCGCTCGAGCCAGTTCACGTCCTTCAAAACTGGTCTATAGGCCTCGTCCTTGGCCTTTTCGGGATCTATCTTGGTGACTCGACCCCAAGTGGACCCCTTGAGGTCGAATGTCGTATGCATTTCGAGATGTGGCGGGAAAAGATTGTTCATCACTAGGAAATAAATCTTTCTGTGCTTAACCTTATTTTGGAACGAAATGGGCATTTTCACTCTGTGCAAACCGTAAAATTGACAAATCATAGTATCTGGATTTTCCTTGATATGCGTATAGTACGCGTGTAAATGCCTCCTGAGGTGAACATGTTCTGCGTGATGGATAGTCTTGATGATATATTTGTAATCTCTTGAGAAATAGAAAAATGATCCACTTTTACCGGGAGAATTTAATTCACTTAGCACATAGCGGGAAGTCAACGAGACTAAGTAGTCAGCTGGATCAAGGCCAAACATGGCACGCAATTCTCTAAAAACTTCAGGGCTGTAATCCTTGAATTTGAATGCATACTGCGACGAAGGAGTCAATTCGTTCCCGTGGTAATCGAAAGCAAGTTTCTTTGTGAATTTGAAATCCACTGGAGTAAGTGGCTTCATGATGCCTGAGCAACGCGACACAGCGACTCGAATACCAGTCAACATGTTATATGCTATGATGAAATTGACGTGACCTTCACTGACTTTATTCCCAATCAGAACCCGATCGTCATCCTGAGGAAAAGATTTTCTCTTCCTTCTCACTTCTCTCTTATGCAATAGGGATTTTTTCGCTTTCTTTTCTGTGGCCTTCGACTCAGATTTGTTCAATGCGCTTGTGTTAGTAGTAGGGATCTCAGGAGGCATTGACGAGAACGAAGTTGACGATTGCTTCCTCATATGGCTATCCCTCCTCCTGGGCAACCTGGCAGGCAACGAAGTCATCGAACCATTTGGCAAATTAACGGAGTTTTCGGGTTTCGAATCGTTATCCTCGACTGGCAAGATCTGCGAATGCTTTGATGCCTGAAATGGAATACTCTTGCGTATACTCTCCTGCGTCCTAGTTCTTCGAGCAGAAACCCTGGAAACTTTTCTATTGAGTAGAATGTGGTCATCGTTGAGATCCTGAATATATGAATCCGTTTGTATGAGACTGCTATTATCCAAAACACTATCTCCATCATTTCCAGAAGCTTTCGGGGTAGAATCATCATCCTCTTTCTCTCGTACTCTGCCAGTATTCTCTTGGAGTCTATTTTTGGGCCCAAAATAATCCACAGGCTCTACCTCCTGTCCATCTGAGATCTTGACAGCTTCCATATCGTGCTGCATAGCAGTTGTATCGTCAATCGACGTAGGTGTAGACGAAGTACACTCCCTGTCAGAGAGTCTAGGGCTCTCGGTGTTAGATTCTGAATTAGAGGGCGAATGATAGTTCCTGTGCAGTTCTTTTCCCACAGTTTCCACCTGCAATGACCTTGTCAGTGCCATTGTCATCCAAACACTCCAACGATCCCCAGAACCGTTCGATAGCCTTCTAACTAAGGCTTTGTTTACCTGTTTGTTTTCAAAATTTTTCCCAAATAATAATATAAGGATTCTATTTTGTGCTTCGCAGTCGCAGACAACGAGATGAGCGGAACTTCAAGACAAGATCGACTGGTCTTGAAGCGCTATATAGTGCTTTACTTATCGTTTTCTTTTAGTGATGGCTGTCAATGCCTCGTTGAGCAATTGAACGGCTCCGAATACGTCCTGAAAGGTGTTGTAAAGTGGTGCTGGAGCGAGACGCATCACATTGGGTCTGCGTTCGTCACCGATCAGTCCTCTCTTATTTGCGTAGCTTGAAACTTGCCCCATGGTGTCGCTGTCAAGTGGATAGAATCTTAAGGATAGCTGTGAGCCGTGGTCTGAGTCGCGGTCCACTGGTGTGATAACATTAAAGCCAATTTTAGAGTGGTCGTCTGTGTAAAAAGGCGATTGCTTTAATGACTTGAGGAGGTATCCCGTAAGTTTGAGAGATCTGGCACGTATTTTGCTCATACCACCGTACTTGGCAAATAGCTCGAGTGAGCTGCGAAGCGCTACAACGTCTAAAACACTAGGATTCGATTGCCTGAACCCAAGAGCACCTGGAATAGGTTCCCATTTTTCGAGCATTTGAAATCTGCGAGCAGCGTTATTGCCCCACCAACCAGAAAGACGTGGTAAGTACTTTTCAGAGCTTCCGGCATGTTTTGAATGGACAAAGAGTCCACCAATGGCACCGGGACCAGCATTCAAATACTTGTAGGAACACCAACATGCGAAATCCACCCCCCAATCGTGCAATTGCAGTTCTACGTTCCCTACGGCGTGCGCCAAGTCCCAACCGACCACAATCCCAGGATACTGGTGGGCGAATTTCGTTATAGCCTCCATTTCGAACAATTGTCCCGAGTAGTACTGAATCCCGGGCAGACACACAAGCGCCAGCTCGTCTTTGTACCGCTCAATCGTATCGAGCACATCCTGTGTTTTAATAGACGTTTCACCATCTCGAGGTTCCACCTGGATCAACGTTTCTGTAGGATCAAGGCCATGCAACTCACACTGTGCATAAAAAGCGTAGTAATCTGAGGGGAAAGCAGCCTTCTCAAACAATATTTTTGCACGTTTCCCTTCTGGCCTGTAAAAAGCCACTAATAGACTATTCAAATTGGCTGTCAAACTGTTCATCACTGCAACCTCACCGGTTTGAGCTCCCACTATAGGCTCCAATAACGGCAAAACTGGTAAATCCACATCAACCCACGAAGTACAGTCCTCAGCGACGCCCGGGTGTCTAAAATGCGCTTCAACACCGCGCATAGACCAAGCATCCAACTCTTTCGTAACAGCAGACCTCGTCTTCCTTGGCATCAAACCCAATGAGTTCCCACAAAGGTACATCACTTCTTGGTCCAAATCGTCGCTTTCAAGCCCCATTGACCTCATAGTTGGAACGCAAAACTCCCCTCTCAACGTTTCGCCATACTTTCCATCCAATTGAACTGCCAATTCCATCTCAATTCACTACTATACCACAATTTCCAACTGCTCATCGCTGTGCTTTTTGGCTTATATTCTTGTACTTTTCGAAAATAGCGTTACCCAGCTTTGAACCCAGTTTTTTCTTTAAAATGATATAAAATAACGAGAGGAGGAAGGGAATTAATATCAACAACTAACGGTTTACAGCAGCTAAAGAGCGGGCTTGTAGAGGTCTGAGCATCGTTAAGGAGTGGTAGGAGAATGGGCGAGACGTGTGGAGACTCGAGGGAGAAAAAGATTGAACAAGAAGGGGTGCCCGGAGGTGACGGGGTGCTGGGCGGTTGCGCGATACAAGCAAGTAAGGTTGATGTGGAGGTTGATAGGCCACCTTTGGTGCCCAATAATACACCGGTGCAGACTGCTCCGGGTTCGCCGGCCAGGAGGAATGGGTCGGGCGGCGCAGCCGCCGACCCCGTAGCCGCCGACGTGGCGGCGGCTGACTCTCAAACAAGTGATCTACCAAGGCAGAGATCGAGTTCTATGGTTGAAGAAAGAGGTCCAGAGTCTCAGTCGAGTGCTAATGGGCCGAAGGAAGCCAGTCACGTGGACGAGAACTCTCCGATATCGATTATAAACCGCAGGCGGATCTTTAGCACCAGTGATTCGAGGTCTTCAGCGGTGTCCCAGGTGGCAGGTCCTTCTGGGGAAGAGAGCGGTGCGAGTGATGATGGTGGAATTGCACCACAAAGTTTTTATTTCGATAAGGATCGTTCTGTGACGGACCCGCACGTGAAGTTGGACGAGGAGAAAGATAACCTTTCATCGTGGATCAAGTCGGGACGAGATGTTTATTCGCTTTCCGAGTCATCTGCAAAGAAGAAAGACGGTGAATTTTCTATCCATGATGGCTTAATATCGCCACAGGCGCCTAGGTCTGCACTGTCGATCGGTAGCTCGTGCGGGCGTGTGATGAGTAGAGATAGTATCTCTGGAGGATTGGAACCGGGTCGTAAGCAGAGATCCAAGTCTGCGGGGGATGATGATAATTACGTGCCGCCACCACCGCCAAAATTTATCAATTCTAAGCTGGATGGGGTGAGATCGAGACTTCTTGTGAACCCAAGAATCGCAGCGCCCAAGATTGATGAAGACATTGGGACTGCCACGGCAGCAGCTGTTTTGTCAAATATGCGGTCGTCACCGTTCCATTTCGCTGATAGACCACAACAATTTAGTAGTCGACCGGGATCTTCTTCTTTCTCAAAGAGTTATCCAAGACCTATAATACGTATTCATCACAGAGAACACTCCGCGGATGATGAGAATGCTGTTTTGGATGGCGATGATGACGAAGATTACGACATGGATGAAGAGGTCAAGAAGGAAAATGATAATAAACTGCGAAAGAACGATGAAGAGAAGGCAGATAGAGGAGTTACGTGGAATAAAAACGGGAAAAGGATTAACCGTAGAGTGGCGGCAACAGACTCTAAGAAGAAGAAACCAAAAGGTCAGGGAAGGACAAAGAAGACGTATACCGAGGAGGACACTGCCAACGATGATGGAGACGAAAATTACGCCCTGTACCACGACGATGACGAAGACGACGATGACGAGGGGACTACGAAGAGTGGCCATAAGGGTTCCAGGCAAAAGAATGCCATGGGATCGCGTTCCCGTACTGGTTGTTGGATTTGTCGTCTAAGAAAGAAAAAATGTACTGAGGAGAGGCCCAGTTGTTTCAACTGTGAAAGATTGAATTTGGAATGTCATTATGGTGTCATCAAACCAGACTTTGTCTCCGATCCTAAGAAGAAATTAGCTAAACTGGAAGAGATTAAAACTAAGACCAAGGAGGCAAAGCGGAATGCCATGAGGAAGAAACCAACTCGATCCAGTTCCTGAGCGAACGTAAAAAAACACGATGAGGAAGAATCCATCTAGGTCCAACTTCCGAAGACACTTAACTAGTCAATAGACAATACATATATTAGAATGGGTTGTAATATATACGATGCGTCGTTAAACAATAATCATATTAATCAAGGCCTAGCAATGTAGGGAAACTGAGCAGCCTGACCAGCAGCCGGTTGTCCTTGGAACCGATACTGGGGCTGTTGAGGTTGACCGATGAATGGGTACTGACCTTGCTGAAAATACTGCTGAACCGCCCAGTTGGGAGGATAGCCTTGCCCAAAGCCTTGGGTTGTCTGTGGAGCTGGAGGTTGACCATATGGAGGTATACCATATTGTGGATACATCATTGGCTGGGTGAATGGCCCAGGTTGAACTGGAGCGTAGATCATGTTGGGAGGAAAAACAGCCGCAGAACCCAACGATTGAGGAATCTGTGGTTGAGGTGGTTGCAATGGAGCTTTCGACGGAGCTATTGACTCGACATGGTTTGATTGACTTTTATCAGTACCGGGTGCTTGCGACTCACTAACCTCGATCACGCGGTTCTCAGACCGCGGAGAATAGGAAGAAAGAGTACTAGAAGAGCTGTTGAAATTGAGAGAGCCTTCAGAAATCACTACTTGAGCTGAATCTGTCAAGTCAGAGCTTGGCTTGATCTTAAAACTGTCAGGCGCCATAGGTGCAGAAGAACCACTATAACCCCATTGAGGAGAACCTTGACGCGTGCGCTCCAATTTTTCTTCTAATTCAGCCACTGACAATGTCTTTGGTCTTTGAGCAATACTAGGTTTCTTCTCAGCCCTTGCAGATTTTATTTCAACCTTCTGAACCACGACAAGTTCTGCTTTCTTTGTGGCCGGTCTTGAAAATTCGTAGACCAGCTTCAAAGCGTTCCATACAATTCCACAACTATTCTTGACGAGGAATTTTTGACCCGATGCAACAATCGCCTTTAGCCTTAAAGAGGCTTCCTCGAGTGCATCCAGTCTTTCATCCTCAGGTACAAACCCCATCAATCTGGCGGCCGAGTCCTCCATGGAATAGATCTTAGTATCATCAAAGTCTGCCAATGCGTTCTTCACGGCAAAAAACTCTTTTAAACGAATGTCCTCCTGGAAAAAATAGGATCTTGCGGGTTTACTGGTAGACATCGTTTTCATATCGAACATATCACTCTTCAAAATATCGTTCAACAATAGCGCGAAAGCTTTACAAAACCTTTCGTCGCGATGAGAGTATTGCAATGCGGCACGATTAGATTTTAGCCAGCATTCTACTACTCTTACCATAGCCAGATAATGATAGTCTTCGAGATTTCTAATCCATGACTCTTTTATCACGTTCAACATGTTGGTGATGAAATTGAATGCAAAGGCGAGGTAGGATAAGTGATTTTTCTTCAGGTCTTTTAAATTCGTTGTTCTTGGGTCGAAATTCTCAGTTCCTTTCCGGCAACTAATGAGTAGAAGATCAAAACCACCGATTACCGTGATGAGTTCTTCAAACAATACATCGATGTTCTTGATGTACCTGGTCATGATTGTGTCGTTCAATGTATTTTCCAGCATATTTAGCTGTAAACCATTTTGCAAACAGTCTTCCCTCATGGGGTTGACCCAAGTCTGAGGGGAAAAGTTCGTGGCGAACAATGCCAAGAAATAATACTCAATTATTTCCCTGTTGACGATTCTTGTTTTATCAGACACTTGGCGATTCAAATCAATCAAAATCTTATCAAACTTTTGATGTAATTGACTGTTTCTGTCATGTATGATGGTAGCAAAATTTGTGCGAGCAGCACGACTTGGAATCCTTGCTAGTGCACTTCTGATGAACTGATGGGTGGCCGATCCAAGATTGTCCGTTTGCACATAAATAAGACCTTTTTGCAGATAGGCCTCACCAATAGACGGTAGTATCATACATGCCAAATCCAAGTATCTGATCGATTTTTGGAAATCCTGAACCTGATACCTGTTGTTAACCTTCTCACCAGCGGCTTTGTAACGGTGAGCCGCCCCGAGGTATAGCAGACAAGTATGCAACGTTCTCATAATGAAAATCGTGAAACTATTATTTGAATCCAGTTTGATCCGTAAATCGGAGCTCTTTCCATGCAAGTTCAGCTCTTTTAGAATCTCCAAAGGCAGCACAACTGAGCAATCATAGCGCGCAGCCAAATCTTCCAGGATATTGTAATAGAATTTGTGAGTAGACTTGAAAAATTTTGTCAATTTGGCATTCATCCTTCTAAACTCCACATATTTAGGTTGATCCTTTGGTGTCTTGGGCAATAGCATTTTCCTCCATGCCTGAAACCACTTGAAGATGGGATAACATATCTTTTCCCAATAGAGTCTGAGGATCAAAGGCACTGTCTTATCATCTATGGTCCCGTCGGCATTTTCATATACTGCATGCTGCTCCCTCAAGGATTCAATGACCATACGAGTCAACTTAGAGTCAACAAAGGATAAAAATCCTTTTAGTGGGGCATAGTCATGCACAATTTGATTGGATTTGAAAGTGGAGTCTAATTGCCCTTGAAAATTATTTATTGTCTCCCATACATTCTTCTCAGCATTTGTTAGCGGTGAGCTCATCTATCCTTTTCGCTGTTTTCACTAAAACTGCGCTTTTAAAATTGTTTTCTTATTGATTTGACCCTGATATTTGGTTCTTCTATTAATTTTGAACATAAAAGTTGATTCTTATGATTCTTACCGGTAAAATCAGATTTAAGCATACAATTTGCAACTGAACTTAGCCTATTTCTAAAGTCCTCTTGTAAACATTCAGCGTTCAGGTATAAAGTTGCTGCTTCTAAAAGGAAACTCAACTCGTCACTTTGGCGATGAGTTATGGAAGTTTCTTACTGCCAAAGCATCTGATGAAAAAAAAACCCCGTCGAGAGTGATAACCGAGAGGTGCGTAAAATAGCCGCCCACGAAAGAGGTCAACCACCATATTCAACAGCTTTCGCCACTTCGTGCCATCTAGGATAGTATATTCTATCCCAATGTCATAGTTCAAAGGATGTTAGTTTCGGCGGCTAAATCTCGGAATACCTGCAGAGCCGTCATTTGACCTCCCTGTATTCCAATCCTGCTACAATGGTATTCCTATGCGCATCAATAGGGTTTCTTAATTTCATTTACTGTTCTGCGTAGCATTGAAACAGTTAATCCTGAACAAAATGGAGTGGAGGCACGCGGAAAAAAGGGAGGAACTTCTCAAAAGGGATGTCGCATCTCATCGACTTGGAAACGACTTAGGGCATCTGTGGTATTCTCTGGAACCTGCTATACCTGCTTTTCCATTATTTTACATTGTTTACATTGTTTACATTTAAGAGTGTTGAGGTTTGGCGATGGCGCGCAGAACGCCAAACCGAACAATTTAACCATACAGTATACCGAAGCCAAACAAGATACTTAAAGATGTTCTTATCAGAATTCCCTAGCGGACAACGGAATGAAGGTGCTATGTGTAGCTGAGAAGAACTCCATTGCCAAAGCTGTCGCTCAGATACTAGGTGGAGGAAGGTCCACTGCACGTGACTCCACCTACATGTATGTGAAGAACTACGACTTCCACTATGATGGGTTTCCATTTGCTTCTCAGCCTGGTGGTTGTCAGGTTACGATGACCAGCGTGGCTGGTCATCTCTCTGGAGTCGATTTCCAGAGCGATCGGTACGGCTGGGGTAAGTGTAATGTTCAAGAACTGTTTGATGCACCGGTGAGTGAGGTCTTGGACAAGAATCAGAGGAAGATTGCTGAGAATATCAAGAAGGAGGCTCAGAAAGCAGATTTTTTAATGATATGGACAGATTGCGATCGGGAGGGAGAGTATATTGGTTGGGAAATATTCCGTGAGGCTAATAGAGGCAATCGTCGATTGACTGAAGCAGTGGTTTACCGAGCAGTTTTCTCACATTTGGAAAGACGACACATTCTGCAAGCTGCTAGGAACCCTCAGAGACTAGATATGCGAAGTGTGAATGCAGTGGGGACTAGGATGGAAATCGATTTACGAGCCGGTGTCACTTTCACTAGATTGTTGACAGAGACTATGAGAAATAAAGTGGGGCAATCTAACGGTATTTCAAGACCTGCAAACGGGTCAAACGCTAACAAGAAAAAAGACTCAACCGTGATTTCTTATGGTACCTGTCAATTTCCCACCTTAGGGTTTGTAGTGGACAGATTTGAAAGAATACGAAATTTTGTCTCAGAGGAATTTTGGTACATCCAGCTGCAAGTAGTTAGTGAACAAGCTAGTACCATATTTCAATGGGAGAGAGGTCACCTTTTTGACCGACTGAGTGTTTTGGCAATATACGAAGCATGTATCGAGACGGCGGGCAATATAGCGAAGGTCAGTGATTTGAGATCGAAACCTACTTCAAAATACAGGCCGCTTCCTCTAACGACTGTGGAACTGCAAAAGAATTGTTCTAGATTCTTCAAGTTAAATGCAAAGCAGTCGCTGGATGCAGCAGAAAAGCTTTATCAGAAGGGATTCTTGTCATATCCAAGAACTGAGACCGATACCTTCCCAGACAAAATGGACTTGAAAGGCCTGGTCACCAATCAGGCACAGCTTGATCAGGATAATACTTCAAGATCTGCATGGGCCAACTATGCAGCAAATTTGTTATCTGACACACCTGGATCGAACAAGTTCAAATGGCCACGGAGTGGCTCCCATGACGATAAAGCGCACCCTCCCATCCACCCCGTTATTAGTCTTGGCCCACAGGCCAATGTTACACCTACAGAGAGAAAGATCTATGAATACGTGGCGAGGCATTTCTTAGCCTGTTGTTCAGAGGACGCCAAAGGTCAATCGACTACATTGACCTTGGATTGGGGTGGTGAAAAGTTCACCGCTACTGGACTTGTTGTGTTTGAGAGGAACTTTTTGGATGTATACCCTTGGGCCAAATGGGAGACCACTAAACAGGTACCACGCCTCGAGCTTAACCAAGAATGTCGCCTTGAAAAGTGTGAGATGCGCTCTGGTAGCACATCGCCACCCAAACCCATGACTGAAAGTGAGTTGATCATGCTTATGGATGTTAATGGAATTGGAACTGATGCCACTATTGCTGAACATATTGAAAAGATTCAAGTACGAAATTACATCAAAAGTGAAAAGACAGGCAAGGAGACATATTTACAGCCCACGATACTGGGAGTTGCATTGGTGCATGGATTTGAAGCCATTGGTTTGGAAGACTCTTTTGCCAAACCATTCCAACGAAAAGAAATGGAGGACGAACTGCGACAAATCTGCGGAGGCACTAGAACGAAGAACGACGTTATTGTTAATATCATGGGTAAATACAGAAATTACTGGGCAAAGACTAATAGCTCTAAGGGTAAGCTGTTGGAAGTTTACGATAGAGTTCGTGCGACGATGTCATGAGATTAAGTAATTTGGCAAAAACGTATAAAAAATATATATTCATTTGCTCTGAACTACTTGGGGTATCATATTTTGAGAGGAGGTTCGACACCAACAAGGTGAATCTTTTGATTCGACTTGAATCCAAGCCTTTATTCCAACGCTTTCGAATATTTTCTCGACCCTTTTCTTTATTATAGTGGAGTTTTCACCATCGGTGTACTGGACATGAATATACCCGACAAGCAGTGGAGGTTTTTTGGTAATTTCATTCGAATCATTATGCGAATGTTCGTGCGAATGATCGTGTGTGTGTTCATGTGATTGCTCATGCGAGTGATCATGCGAATGATCTTGTGAGTGGCTGTCTGAATGAGAATGTGCATGTCCATGTGCATGAACATTAGCTTCGACCGATGCCGGCCAAAATCTGGGAGTGGTATAACCTGTAATACCGGGGGTTGTAGAGATTTGATTCAACGCTTTCTTCACCAAGTTATGCCTCTTTTCGTCTAGCTTCAACAATATGGAAGAAGTGGTGGATTTCAGAAGAGGAATTGCGCTTAGTAAGATCAAAGAACCGATGAAAAGCGAAGCAAGCGGATCAAAGATATGTAAATGGGTTAATTTGATCAAAATTGTGGAAACGATGACTCCCACAGACCCTAAAGTATCCGCCAATATGTGCAAGAAGATTCCTCTCATATTTTCGTTCCCCGAGCCATGGGAATGACCTCCGTGATCGAATGCAAATAGACCAGCTAAGTTGACTATCAACCCCAATGTAGCGACCACGAGCAGTTCATTGGTCTTGTGCAAATGAACGGGAGTGAACAACCTACCGAACGATTCGACAAAAATACCACAAACGATCCCGAGTAGTAAAATACCGTTAGTGAATCCTGCCAAAGTCTCTAGGAAACCCATCGCGAATGGGAACTTATCGCTCGGGGGTCTTTTCGCGAGTACGCCTGCTATCAGACCGAGCAACAAGGAAGTACAATCCAGAGCCATATGCAAGGAGTCTGACAAGAGGCCTAAAGATTTGGAACGGAACGAGTAGAGTAGTTGGACGAACATAAACGTTGTATTCAGCAACAAGAAGGAGAATATCGATCTTGTATCTTTGTTTTTAGCGATCTGTTCCAAAAGACTATCGGAGTGTTCCACAGCATGCGAATGAGTATGAACGTTGTGATCAGTGTGAATAAACCATGAAACGTACTCGGAGGAAAAAGTGTACAGGAGAGTTAGAATATCGAGGAGTTTGGAAGAAGAGATAGAGTTAAAGGACAAAAATTGCAACACTATTGCCATCAAACCACATGCAACCACGAAATACCGCGGTACTGTAAATGCTTTCTCGTCTGTAATCATATCTTTAGTAGACAGCAGTAGGATGGCCAAGCAACCAACAAAGACAAAAGCCATCAAAAACTGCACGTAGAGAGATTTGAAATAACACACTGCGTTCAGTAAACCAAACAAAAATAAAGGCGGCAGAAAAGCCCACTTACTCCTCAACACTACTTCCTTGTGTGGAATTTTGGGAAGAACCAACTTTAAACACGATAGAAGCACTGCATATGCAATAAAAGGACCCACAGTTCCAGTATCTTTGGCAATTGTAACACTTAACAGGCATAGTGGAGTATAAATCTTGAATAACTGTACCCATGAGGAATCAAAATCCTGAGATAGTACCAATTTCACTGTTACTAACGACAACGTCGTTGTCTGGATAGTACCCAACACGGTACACAATTGCGAAAAGAGAAACCCAAGTATAAAGACAGACGACACGGCTCGCAAATCAGACCACATTCGACAACATAGACCGAGACAACTCACTGTAGAGGCCGCAAATAACGGTAAAATGAATAATCGCACATCATATCCCAAAACAGACGGAACGAGCACCAAATGACTCGCCAGGATCACCGTCGGATAAGACAGTAACAACGGTATCCCACAGGATACATCACTGAACTGCATTGACCTGCTCAATTAGATATTTCCAGCTCTTTAATCAGTAACTGGCCTATAAACTATATAGTGTCAAAACAACCCGGCGGGCCATTGTCCGGTTCGTACCGGATAATTTCGGACAACAAAGCTTCGGACACACCGGTTCCTTCCGGACATCATAACTGTGGCTCCAGATGTGGCTCATCTGAAAAATTAGCCGCCAATCTCAGAATTAGCCGCCGAGGCAGCTGTGCACTTACCCGCCCTAAATTCCTTTAGAAGAATAACTATTAGTTGCATTTATGTGCATTCCCAAAGAGGCAGCACCGAGTTCTTGGCGCTTCCCTTCTGGAAACAAAGGAAGCTGCTAGCTCCTGCTTTGGGACAAAGGCAAGGCACGGACTCATTTTTACCGAGGCTAGAGCTACCAGTTGTAGTAACTTTAGTGGCCTCATCAAACGTTTAATCGTTGCAATTATAGTGAAAAATTTGTCAAAGTGTTAATTAAGTGCCATAGATGAGAAGATCAATTAAAGAGGGTTTAAGTTTGAGGCATTCCTTTTTTTTGTTCTTTATATAAACCATAGGTGAATGGCTAGTAGTCGGAGATTTATTCTTTGATCTAACGCACCAGAAAGGTTTTCCAATATGGGATTAAAAAATTTTGGTGATAGGTTATCGAAGGGGTTGAAATTTCTGGAGGTGCCTGTTGATCAGAGAAGCACTCTGAGTTTTTTGAAAAATCCAGATTTACAACCTATTCCTTCGAGGAATCAAACATGGGGATTTTGGTCTAATTTTGCATACTGGGGGGTTATTTCATTCTCTGTTGGTACTTGGGTCAGTGCATCTTCCGCTGCCGATTATGGGTTGAGTTATGCAGCTACGATTGGTACTTTTATCGTGGGTGATGTGCTTACGATCTGCTTCACTTTAGCTAATTCGTATCCTGGTTACGATTGGAAAGTCGGTTATACATTGTCGCAGAGATTCACTTATGGTATTACTGGTTCCTGGTTTGGTATTTTGATTCGTGTGCTGATGAGTATTGTCAATTATGGTTCTAACGCCTGGTTGGGTGGTCTTTGTGTTAATATGATCATTGATTCGTGGTCTCATCACTACTTGAATTTGGCTAACACTCTGACTCCAAGTGTCTACATGGATACCAAAGGTGTCATCGGGTTCATGCTATTCCATGTGATCACGTGTTTCTTCTATCTAATGAAGCCTTACCACTTGAACTACATTCTAATCGGTTCTTGTATAGCTACCTGCTTCTCTATGATGGGTATGATCATCTATTTGACCCATAAAGCCGGTGGTGTTGGTGAATTGTTCGTTTCTTTGGAATCTGAGGCTACCGGTTCCGATTATGCATGGGCTTGGGTTTACTTGATCTCTTACTGGTTTGGGTCTGTTTCTCCAGGGTCTGTTAATCAGAGTGACTATTCCAGATTTGGTTCTTCCCAGACTGGTATTTGGTTGGGTACTATTTTGGCCTTATTGATTCCAACGACTCTGGTTCCAGTTTTCGGTGTCATCGGTGCCTCTACTTGCCAACAATTGTACGGTGAGGACTTATGGACTCCAATGGACATCTTTGATTACTGGTTGAAGGACAACTATTCCGCTGGTGCCCGTGCTGCTGCTTTCTTCTGCGGTGTCTCCTTCATGATGTCCCAGGTTGCTTACACCGCTTCTAACGCTGGTTTCGCTACCGGTATGGATTTGGCAGGTTTGTTCCCCAAATACATCAATATTAAGAGAGGTGCTATTCTATGTGCTTGTGTGTCCGTTGCAGTGCAACCATGGAACTTCTACAACCGTTCTTCAAACACTTTCTTGACGGTCATGGGTTCGTTCGGTATCGTGATGACTCCAATCATCGCAGTTATGATCTGTGATAATTTGGTCATCAGAAGAAGAAAATACTCTGTTTCTCAGGCCTTTGTTCAAAAAGGTGAATACTACTATTGGAAGGGTGTTAACTGGAGAGCTATGTTCGCATGGGTCGCCGGTATGGCTCCAGGTTTGCCAGGTATCGCTTGGGAAGTTAACAATGACTACTTCCATAACAAAGGTATTATCAATTTCTACTATGGTGATTCTTTCTTCTCCTTTATCATCTCTTTCTTCCTATATTGGATTCTATGTCTCATCTTCCCATACAAGATTACGATCAAGCAGGATGACAAGGATTACTACGGATGTTTCACCGACGAGGTTGCTAGAAAGAAAGGTTTGGTTCCACATAGCGAAATTTCACCAGAAGAGATTGCTATTCATGAATTGACCAACAAGATCTATATCAACGAAAGCGAAGCTGAGACTGCTACTAGCATTGAAGTCAACAAAGAAAACAATGAAATGAAGAACAGAAAAGAAGGCCAGACTTCTAAATCTCCTTCTGAATATGACGGCAATTCTGTAAGCGAAGAAAACAACGCTTAGAACAACATTTCGACGGTTAGGTACCAATAATTTTGATAGACATATAATAGCCTTAAAGGCACGCATAATTTTGGAAGCAGCAATACAGCTGTTATTATTTACATTTCGTGATTTTCGTATTTCATTTTCAACTCTTTCCTGATCCTTGAACGTTCCTTCCTGATCTCTCTTAAGTCTGGAGGTGAAGAGATCCCCAATTCTTCCCTCAACTCATTGATATCTTTGTCCAAGATTTCTTCCCAGTAAACGTTTATCAAAGGCTTGCAACTCAAACCCATTCTCACAGCCCATGGCAAGTATATATCATACAACCTCTCTCTTTGAATAGGTTTCAGACGCAATGGCGCCAAGAGAGCCCCTAAACCTGCCATGGGAACCCCCATATTCGCAGCTTCCAGAGCCTTGATGGCAATCTCGCCTTCAATTATAATAGGCAAATCATTGATGGCATGGTAAAAATCATGACATTGTCTGTATCTCTTAAAAACGTAAGCATGGATAGGATCATCAATGTACTTGACAGGTTCTCTAGTGTCTGGTGACACTCCTTCCTTCTTTAACCACTTGTAGTAAGTATAACCTAGGGTTGTCTTTGGCATTTTACTCAATCTATTCATATCCAGTGTGTCAGAGGTGATGTTAGGCTGCTCCTTCAAAATCCGTCTCCCAGTCTTGTCTGATAACATTGTAGTCTTCAAGTTCTCCAAGAACGGGGTGATAGCAGATGCCTCGCCCAATTGAACAATATTTAAACCATTCTCAGGGTGGAAGTACGATCTTAGACCTGATATGGCGAAGAGCAGTAATTTTTCATGAGTGTATAGTGGGACATGACCCTCGTACCTTGGTTCTATAGGCCTACTGTTTCTAAGAGCCCGCAATCTTCTATCAGTATCCTCCTTGCGTTGTAGTTCATAATCATCATTCTTGTTGTGCAATTCTCCTCTGTCCATGGCATTTGCTAATCTGGCTTGTTTGCCAAATATGAGGCCTCCCAGCGTCATGGCCGTTGCAACAAGAAAGTGACGCCTTTGTTGCATACAATTTCTACTTAAAGCACCTCTTGCGGTATTGTACCTTAACGTCAAACCACTCATCTCGATTCCTCTTATTGTGTACTTTCCTGCAGGGGACTGTATAAAGAGGGAGTTTGTTCTATCTTAACTGAAAAATCGCCCTAATTGACAGAGCAGATATCAATTGATAAAATCAAGCAAGATGACCACAGAACTATATCCCAATGACTTGTTTGGTGGCCCCGATCAGTATGATTTCGTGAAGGACCTTGCTGCTGAGCGTTTTTGGCTGGTAAACGAGATCGTGAAGCCTGAACTGCCCAACATTCTGGATAACGTGGAGAAATGTTTAGAAATGTTACACAGCGATCAAGTGTTCAAGATGCCCATAAGTAGCGGAGTCAACGGCGGTACCAATGGGCCTTCTGTAAAGGGCATAGTGACGAGACAGGGCCAGTACCTGTTAGATTTTAAAGCCATTGTGAAGTTTCCAGAATTTCACAAGGGCAAACAGGTCCTCCTGAGGATGAATACGGGTACGAAATTTCTGCTTTCCCAGATCCAATCTATTGAAAATAATCTAGGCTACATTTTAGAACTTCTCGAAGAGCTTCAAATAATCGATGATGCCCAAAAATTTATCGAGAAGCTTGGGAAAGTACTGGAGCTTTTGATCAGCTCCATAAACCTCTTAGAGAGTCCCCCCAGGAGGCTTTCCTTCCCAGATAATAACAACTTTGCCATGAAGCAAATGTTCCAGGACTATAATAACCTGTGTGAGAACCCACACTACGAGATAGCTCTTGAGATTCTGCTTTACAAGAACGAACTATGCATAGACTTTAGGAATGTCCATAAAGTCTCGAAAAAACCCTGGTGCCAAATCGACTCAAAAACAGGAAAGTCGCTCACTGACGATATCAAGGATCAGCTTACTACTGATCGCTCCAAGAGCCTTGCGAACGTCCTGAAGAGCGAAGGGATCCAAATCGAAGAACCCACACTTATAAAAAACCTGATGTCTTCTTTCAACACAGAATCGACAACTTTATCACAGGCACAAAACTACCTCAATAGATGTGTGACATTCAATGGCAAAGTAGTGATGGAATGTGAAAAAATTGCCATGACGACAAGCGACCCATCGTTGATTAGTATTACATCAAAATTAAGTGCTCTGGAGAACAGCGTAAGCACCTTTTACACCAATTTGAAAATATGATATTCAAGTGTCCGCATTCTGCCTCAAAAGTTCCAATTTTTTCTGCAACATCTCTTTCTGTTGCTTCAACTTTTTGAGCTCTTCCAATTCTTCATTTGTGGTCGATCCCATAATCACGACATCAGTACTCACATCGAAATCTGTATAACTCTTCTTATTAAGCCTTAATTTATTCAGTTCGTATGTTTGTTGTAAAGTATCCAGTTCCCGTCTCATCTTGTTTAGGGACTTCCCCAGCTTGTCTTGCAAAATACTCACAAGTGGCTCAACCTCCTCAATAAGATCAAGTTTTGCTCTCTGAACGTCATATTCCAAGACTAGTTCGAACACTCTTCTCGATTTTAGCATTGTTTGTGTGAGGTACGTGTTTGGTCTTGAATTCTTCTTCAAAGTCTCCACAGAACCCTTCAATAATCCCACTGTACTCTCCAAGGAGTCGGCACTTCGTTCCAATGCATCAGACATGGTCAATTCCAGCCAATTGAGCTAGTTATAGAGATTTTCTCTTCTTGTTTCGATGGCCGATGTTCTTTAAGCTTGGTGTCCCCGTTCTGCATTTAGCAAGTAACTTTGTCAATTTGAAAACAATAGCCACAATAAAGAGTTGCACAAAACGCCAAGACCTGAGCTGAGTGTTATATGACCATACAGGTACTCATTGTGTATTAGTTATGATTGAGGTGGAAAGGAGTTGGAGGGGCCCTCCTTCCGAAGCACACGCAGCCAGTAATGTTCAAACGAATCACGATAATGTCAGCCCTACCAAGAGGAGAACTAGATCGAACTCCAAAAGTACTGGAACAAGAAACAGTGAGGTTACAGATAAGAAAGATAGTCAGAAGCAGTCACAACAACAGCTATCTGATATAGATGCATTCAGACCAGTAGTGGCACCAAGGAACAAGTATACACATGTAATCATACTGAAATCTTTGAATGAAACTTTCGAGACGAAATTCCTTGTTGTTCCATTCAAACCAGAAAGCTTCAAGTTGGGAAGACCTGTGGTGAATTCTAATGCCAATCAGGGAAAGATGGGCAAGCAGGATCCTCAACAGCTTCCCCAGGTCAGACCTGATAACGGGCATTTCGACTCGCGAGTTCTGTCTCGTAATCATGCCTCGCTGAGTTGCGACCCTACGACTGGTAAGATTTACATACGAGACCTAAAATCGAGTAATGGGACGTTTGTCAATGGGAATAGGATTGATCAAAATGATGTCGAATTGAAAGTAGGTGATGTGATAGATTTGGGGACTGACATCGATAGCAAATTCGAGCATAGAAAGATAAGTGCATTCGTCGAAGATATCTCGGTGATCCCTCTAATGAATGATACCGCAGAGACCGCACATTCACTCTTTGGTTCTACTTACGGGGATACAGGAAACAATAATCCAAACAACGCACCAGAACATACAAGTGGCACGGATGACTTCAATTATTCGGCAGGATCTGCCACTACAGCTCAAAGAGCGGCTTTTGAAGCGGCGATGTTCGGCGACGTCAACAATTTGGATTTAGAAGATACGGTTTTGGGCTCTGAAACAGAAATATTGAGTGGTATCTTCATTAACAATTCTATAGGAACGAGCCCCAACCTTATAAATGTCATCAAAACACTGGCCACCGAAGTATCTTTGGAGAAACATGAATACGCCAAGCTCAAATCCATGGAGAGCTTTCTGATAAACTACACCACAAGCCTTGAGTACATAAACAAGATGATGGTCGAGAAGAATGATAAGCATTTGGTCAAACTTCAAAATGCCTTAAGGCAAAAGTTGTCAGAAAAACAATCATTAATGTTGCAGGAACACAAGTCTCAGCTGGAAAAGCTTGAGAGAGAGAAAGGAGATCTACAGGAATCATGCTACGCTAAGACTGAGGAAACTTCAGAGCAGCTGAAAAAGCTAGAAAATGATCTCGAGGACTTGAGAACCAGGCTGGAAGTGGAGAAATATAGAAACAGTCAACTTGTCAAGAATGCGGCCAGTGTTGACCAGGATCAAGGAACTCAGTCAGCTCAGGTCAGTCAAAGTGAGTCTACAGTAGGTGATAGTAGGTCAGCTTCTAATGGTAAGCGTGTCAGTCCTGAACATAAAAAACTTGGAAACGGCACATTACTGGTAGTAAGCGCCGTGTCGATTGGTCTCATTGCATATGCTCTGTCTTTTTCATCAACTCAAAAGGTGTAAAGCTGCTGTAATCGTTTCTCGTCAACTATTTCATCGGTTATAATGATATCATGATTTACAGGTGCTTGTAGTGTACATATATAGGTTAATAGCTGAGCCGGTACACACAATTAAGTCATTCAAGCTCAAGGAGATTTAAGTTAGTTCTTAAAACTCCATGTCTTTTATAATTGTTCTTTCGACCGTCCCTATCCCGACAATTTTTGCAAGTTCATCCACAAAGCTGTTGGCCACATCATTAACAGTGACATCAGCTTCAGGTTTCTGCTCTTGAATTGAGGTAGCTAAACTGTTCGAAAGTCCGCACATTTCAAATTGGTTCATATATGATAGATCAGGGCAAACATTAATAGCCACCCCATGCGAAGTGACAGATCTTCTAACGTGGACACCGAGACTGGCAATTTTCTCAGAGTCGGTGATCCAAACACCTGTCTCAGCAGTTTTTTTGGCTTGCAACCTGAGAGAATCTTGGCAATTATGAGGCTTGGTGTTAGCCAATGCATTAATAGTCGCGCTTTCGATACTCGAAACGAAGCATTTTGCTGGAAAATCCTTAAAGGTCTTTAAATCCAAAATAATATATGCCACCAGTTGCCCAGGACCATGAAATGTAACCTGTCCTCCTCTCTCGACTTGGACGAATTTTGGCTTCATGTTCTCTTTCTGGATTAGTGGAATGAAATTCTCATATCTGGAAATTTGCTCTCTCGTGATAGTCTTCTTTATTCGCTTGCCTCCGGTATAAGTCGGTTGAAATTCAAATGTCAAAACCATTGGATTTAGTCTAACATCCAAAATACGATCAATCACTTCTTGCTCCTTTTCATCCAGTGTACCATTAGGATGTTCTTCTTGAAGTTTCTTCAATCTCTTTTTAATCTTTGAATGGAGTTCCTTAACATCCAATTGAGCTTTAACAAATTTCTCTTGCATCTGTAATCCTCTCTCAAACGGCAACTGCTCAGTGAAATGTAGATGTCGTAGCACCTTCGCAGAATCGTCAACCGGATACGTTTTTACCTGGGAATAGCATGTCTTAGTGCAATAGCCTCTTAGAATGGTGGCATGCTGAATAGACGTGATTCTCAAGACACTATTCCACATAATACCAACCAGTTTGACTCAGATTATCGTTTTGACACATTCAACTTTTTTAAAGATTCAATGTAAATCAAGCTGAAAAAATACAGATCAAATTAAAATTAAGACTAAGACTGAAACATCTCACAGTGATATGGAGCAGAGGATCGAGAGGCTGCTGAAGTGGCTTAAAAAATCAGATGAATTCTATTTGTCTCCAAACGTGGGAGTAATCGAGAGTGAAGGCTCCGGTAGAGGTGTCGTCTTAAAAAACGGTAATTTGAGGAAGCACGATGTCATTGTTTCGGTACCTTCCCATTATCAATTGAACTACTACACCATATTATGGAACATTTCGTTATTTAATTCCGAATTGAAGATCGATGGCGTTACCGTTAACGAGAATGAGAAGGAAAAGTACAGTAAAATGCTACAAGATGATGATCCGAGATTTCAGATATACTCATCACTTGATCAAACATTTCTCCTGAGCCTAACATCCTTTCAGATATTTGAGATCTACATTATGGTAGAATGGATTCTTTTGCCGTTGTGGTCTGAGGGCAGAAGTGAATCGTTTTGGCAACGGTTCTTTGATGTATGGCCCTCTGAAGAGGAACTGAGTTCTATTCCAGCTATTTGGAGCTGCTCACCATCGTCAAAGGACAAGAATCTACTGCCGTTTCTGCCTTCAGCATCGTGTGTACTCTTGGAGAAGAAAATAAAACTGATTGACCATGACTGGGCACTGATTCACCCCTGGTTAGCTAGTTGTGTTGAAAAATTTTGCCAGCAAGGTCAGAAAACTCTCCCACAAGATGAATTGTATCAAAAGTTCCTCCAGGTGTACTTCATTATCAACTCAAGATGCTTGTATTCGAAAGTGTTACTGAGAAAAGGCGATGAGGAGAGCCAATTCACCATGGTGCCGTTCGTTGACTTCCTCAATCATACAGAGGAAATAAATGAGCACTGTTATCCTAAAGTTGGCAGAACACCGAAAGCACAAACAAATATGGGCCCATTTAGCTTGAAATGTGGTGAACGTGGTTACAACAGGATAGGAGATGAAATCTTACTGAATTATGGTCCACATTCTAACGATTTTCTTCTCAATGAATATGGATTTGTCCTTGAAAGAAATCAATGGAATTATATTGATATTTCAGAAGATATACAAGCCATGCTGGAAGGCAATTCGGCCATGATCTCATTTTTGAAGCACCACGACTACTGGGGAGACTACACAATAAACCATTCAGAGATAAGTTATAGAGTTATCGTAGTATTCAGCCTGTTTGTTACAAAAGATTACAAGCGAATGGACAAGTTTCTTTCAGGATTCATCTCAGAGGACTACTTTTGGCCTAAAATTGAGGATACTCTACGCCAATTTCTGACATCCTTATGTGACAAGATCCGAGATCGAGTTGAGAAGCTGGAAGATATGCGCGCTGAATCTTATGATTTTAGCGCGCAAAATGTGGTGGCATTATACATGGGCTACATGGACATTATAGAGCATCATTTAGATAGGTTATAGATGCCTACCACAAACTAGTGTTTCATTCTATCTACAGGTATTTGTAATCTACAAGTATTTATAATCGAAAGTTTTCTGCCGGGCCAACGCAGCCTTACCCATGACCAGGTTGGTTATAGTGTTATTCAGCTTACAGTCAATCTTTCTGTAATTGGCAATCCGCATGAAAAAGCCGGTCAACTCGCTGATGTTTGTTCCTTGCAATTGATCTATCTCGTACAGCATTCTAGTGAATTTGTTGCCACCTTGTTCTAACTCTCGCAGAACAACACTATACAGCCTATCGTAATCCAGCGCCGTCTTAACATTTGGTATGTTCGCTAGGAAAGGGTATGCGCACCTCAAAATCCAAACTTGTTCTTTGATCATATCCATAATCAAGTTCTTTGCGTGCTCTATCTTAAAAAGTTCATGCCTATAGCGACAACCGTAAAGTGCCGCTAATGGCTCAATGCAACTCTCAATGATCAATTTCTCGAGCCGTATCAGAAGTAACTCACCATAAGGATAAAATAGGAGATCCAGCGATAAGACACCGCTTTTGTTTTCAGTGGTACTCTCTAACAACTTCACTAAATCGTTACGTTCACGCATATTTCGTATCTCATCGGACTGTAGATCTTCGTTGTAATGAAATAAATCCTTAGGGACTGGGCTGATGCGCAGCGTTAGTTTGGGCTTTTTAACGTTGATATGGAACTCATTGACGCTAACTGCAACGCTACGTTCTTTCCTAGCCGTAATTCCTATCAGCAAGTTTGGTCGAGATTCCTTTGTCTGCCACACATTCATGTATAGATTCTCTATGACACCAACTGGGGGATTAACGAGAAGTACATTTGATCGATCATTAAGAGACTTCTTATATTTTTGGATCGATTGAACCAATCCCTTCACATGAGGCCCAGAGAAGATGGCATTTGGGATGGTCGCAACTTCACCTGTCGAATAAACTGGTGGAAGGTGTGATGCCATGAATTGTGAATGGTGATAATCGGTATCATTATTCTTCTGTATCGTCAATTTTGAATCGTTTTCCAGGAACCTCGAAAGTTTTTTCATATCATTTAAGAGCAGAACCACCTGTGGAACTTTAGGTTGACTAGGAAGCTGCGCTATCTCGTACGCTAACAGCGAAGTAATTGGATTATTCACCAAGGAGTACACCCGCGGTATTGAGGTCATAATTCCTATAAATTTTGACTTTAAAGACCCATTGAAGAGCTATCTCTCGTCTGGCTTTCTTTTAAAAGATAAATTTTAGTATTATAAGAGCCGTTTTTTTTAAATTAGTATCGAAGAATTGAATATACAGTTCCACAAAGCGAACAATCAACTAATGAACATTCTGCCCAAAATTGATCGCTGACGATGCTGATCATTGGTCTCACTGGTGGGATTGCGTGTGGTAAAAGCACGGTGTCAAAGAGGCTTCAGGAAAGGCACAAAATACCGATCATTGATGCAGATCAAATCGCAAGAGATATTGTGGAACCAGGCCAGGATGCATACAAGAGGATTGTGGATTACTTCGGGGACAAAGTCACTAATCTAAAGCTACCAGATGGTCATTTGAATAGAGGAGCGCTGGGAAAGTGGGTATTCGAGCACCCTGATGATTTGAAGAAACTTAATTCTATAACCCACCCTGCAGTAAGATATGCAATCTTTAAAAATATCCTCTGGTACTATGTTTGGGGTTATCGAATGTGTGTGTTAGATGTGCCCTTGCTATATGAAGCACGATTGGACAAATTCTGTGGGATGACGGTGACTGTTATTTCTGATCAGCATCAACAGGTGGAGAGAATCCTCATTAGAAATCCGGGAATGACGGAAGCAGATGCTTTAAATAGGATCAAGGCTCAAATGACATCGGAAGAACGTATTGAACGCGCAGATTACGTACTAGAGAATACTCAGGATTTGCCTCATCTTCTCGAGCAAGTTGATTCGTTTGTCAGAAAGGTCAAACCGACATTGATCAAAACGGTGATAGAATATTTCCCACCATTTGGCGCTATCAGTGCCGCAGCCATCATATTATCGAAGTCTTTCTTAGATTCTCACAAGAGGAAAATGCAGTGAGTTTTCATATATAATAGTTACATAATGTCATTTATTGTAGCGATGCATGTAGCGCCTTGCTAAGGTGCTCTTGATGGATAGTCTATCGGCACAACTTCAGGAATTGGTCTGTAGGGCAGGCCACCTCTATCCTTTCTCAATAACAAGCTGTTCTTACCAAAAGCTCGTACAATGAGGGGTCCTTTGTTCTTCTTAGAACTATCTATTGGTTCTTCAATGACGACCGGTTCTCTTGGTGGTTTCTTGCTGAGTTCGGAGCTAAAATTTATGAAATTGAGCCTGTATTTTAGAGGTACCAGAGTCTCACATGGGATTGCACCACCCTTGATTTCAGTGATATCGGTCTCCTCTGGCGAGAGATCGAACTCCGTATCGAGCTCGCAGGCTTTGCCCTGGTAGCCTTCAACAAGCACGGTTTCTCGTGGTTCTCCCTCCTTGAAAGGTTTTAAAATCTTTTTCAACTTTTCAGGTGAGACAGAGAGTCCCTCATCGGGAAGACCATCACCATAGACTTTCACTAGCAGTGAATCATCTACAAATTTTATGCTGTTTGAATTTTTCTTCGTGCTACCGTTGGTCTTCAAAATGGAACTCAAATTAATGTTATCATTATTCTTCAATTTCTTAGTCTCTTCTAACTCTGTAGGAGTGGACAATCTCCTCTTACCATTTTCATTTATTACCACATCACCCTTTTTTAAGTATTTAGAAAAAGAGATCTTCTTTTTTGGTTCGTCATCAGCTGTGCTCTTCTCCTCAGACTCTTTCAGCGGTGGAGTCCCAACTCTGTCAGTCGGTATCTTCCTCGAAATAGTTTTACTCGTTACTGTTGCAGTTTCAGTAAGTGATTGCGAATTCATTAGTCCTTCTGGCAGAGCTCTCCTCAACGATTCATCATCAAAACCCATCTTCTTCAAAAGTGTCATATACGACCTTAAATTAGCCGTAACAGTCGAATCTAGCACACATAAATTCACCACCGCTTCCAGTAACACCTGGGATCTGCTCAACTGTTCTTCGTATTTATTACCTAGTATCAGATTATCAATATAACTTTTACGGTCCGTCGGTTGCAGGTACGGTAGTTCTTCCACGATATAATCCAGAGTTTCTGACCCTTTACTACCACCCTTCTCGGTCCGTATGGTAGTCAGCTGAGACAAATAGTCTGTATACATCGCTTTCAAACCATTGTACAACTGCGTATCAGCAGCAGTAATAGACTCATCACTCGCCTTTTCCACATGTTCGTTATCCTTACAAAACTGCAGCGATGCAGCTTTCAAAGACTCAATATACTTGTCCACCAAAGCAACTTGGCTCTTTGATAACTGCTGTACTTGCTGAAACTCCTTGATATCACTTCGGATCTTCTCTATTGCACTCGATTGCAGCGCATGCGAGATGTCCACCCTCTGAGGTATAGGGTGCGACATCCTGACTATTTCTCGCACCTCAATTTACCTAAAAGCTAGCTTCTAATAGGTCTTTTTGACTGTTCTTTCCAGGTTTTTGACTTGTTAAAGGCCTTTCTAGTTACACGTAGTCAATGATGGCTTAATTTTTCAGTCGAAAATTTTTCATATATAGTGCCATACATTTAAGAGATGAGCTTGAAGACATAAGCTTTGAGGTGATTAAAGGCTTTATCGAGTGGTATCTGAGTTATTTGATGTCACTGAGTTCGGTACTTAATGTGGCTAGACTGCCATTGTCGCGGTTTTCTGTCTCTCGAAACACTCTTTCGTTGGTGAGTGCCGTGAGGCACTATCAGAACGACAGATCGAGAGGATCTAGCCGCGGTAGAGGTGGCTATAAGAGTTTTGATCGATATAGTAATGGTGGGAGGAATAGGCGCTTGTTTAAGGAAGAAGATTCGGATGATTTGAAGATAGATGATAAACATTTTTCGAAATTGATACACTACCCTAAGGAAGAAAACGCTGAAGAAATTACTCTGGACCAATTGCAAGAAGAGGGACTTTTGGACAAGACTTTGCATAAGTCTATTTCAAGGATGAATTTCACTGGATTAACCTCTGTGCAACAAAAAACGATTAAGCCGATTGTACAGAGCGAAGAACAAGATGTTATAGCGAGGGCCAAGACTGGTACAGGTAAGACGTTTGCATTTTTGATTCCAATCTTTCAACATTTGATCAATACGCGCAGGGATTCGCAGTATATGGTGAAATGTGTCATTGTCGCTCCCACGAGAGATTTGGCATTGCAAATTGAGACTGAAGTGCACAAGATTCATGAGCACAATTATGCTTTGAAAAAATTTGGTTGTGTTTCTCTTGTTGGTGGTACTAACTTCGGTTCGGCGATGAGAAAAATGTCCTCAGTGAGGCCTAATATCGTGATTGCTACTCCGGGCAGACTGATGGCTGTTTTGGATCAGTACGCGGACAGATACTTCAAGTTTGTGGACTTCAAAATCTTGGATGAAGCGGACAGATTGTTGGAGATCGGGTTCAAAGAGGACTTGGAGTCAATCTCCGACACTCTGAATGAGATTAATGATAAATCCCCGGATCATATAAGGACTTTGCTGTTCTCGGCTACTTTGGACGATAAAGTGCAAAAGTTGGCCAGTAAGATTATGAACAAGGACGAATGTGTGTTCTTGGACACTGTAGATAAGAACGAGCCAGAAGCACACGAGAAGATCGAGCAATCCATGGTTATTTCGGAGAGGATGGCGCACAGCATCTACGCTGCAGTGGACCATATCAAGCAAAAGATGGTATCCGAACCAAACTACAAGGCGATCCTTTTCACACCAACTGTTAAATTTACCAGATTTTTGTCTGCCATTTTGAGAAGAGAGTTACGCTCAAAGCTTCCAGTATTGGAATTTCATGGACAGATTGACCAAAGAAGGAGAACAAATTTAGTCAACCAGTTCAAGAGAGACAAATCCGGTTTGTTAGTTTGTACCGATGTCGGTGCTCGTGGTATGGATTTCCCAAATGTGACAGAAGTCCTGCAAATTGGTGTGCCTTCCGAGCTTGCAAACTATATCCATAGAATTGGTAGAACTGCTCGTGGCGGGCAAGAAGGTTCATCAAAGATTTTCCTGTGCGAGGAGGAAATGCCCTTCGTGGACACGTTGTTGCGTAGAAAGAAAGTTGAGATCAAGATCAAAGAAGAGTATGTTCCTACTGAGGAGACTGTTGCGGCATTCTCTGAGGAGGTTCGCGATGACGAACTGCTAACTGAAGCTATAACCAGTCTAATCTCTTTCTACAGATCTGCTTTGAAAGAATACGGATTTCACGAAAGAAGGTTGCTACCCGAAGTTGCCTCTACATTTGGTTTGCTGCTGAATGACGAGCAACGCAAGATTCCAATCCACAGTAGGAATGTGTTGGAGAGACTAGGTTTTAGCCGTTCTCCTTTAGCATCAGAGATGTTTGAGCTACAAGGAGATGCCATTGCACAACCAAGGAACAGTTATAACGACCAAAGACGTAATCAATTCAATAGAAGAGGTTCAAGTTCATACCAGAGAGGTGGCAAATCATTTTCGTCTGACTTTAATGACAGAGGAAGACAAAACAATAACAATTATGGCAAGAAATTTTATGAAAGAAAACAAGGTCGAAATCCTCAATTTGCTGATGCGACGGAGTGATTTTCAATGTATATATAGATAAGCTGGCGGGGCACTCTAGCCTGCGACTTGTAAATACTTTATTTCTTTAGAATGTACATATAATATTATCAAGGCGTTTTTTTCAACCACGTAAATCCTTACAAAAAGAGCATCCAATTGCGAAGATAGACTATTGTAAGGTTTCTCATCCTTTAATTCGCCTGTCGCTGAATGCTGGAATAATGCCGTCCAGTAGTGTCACATTTTGTGACTCCCAGGATCTTGGGATTCCGCTGCGAATTAAGATAAAGTCCCTTGATGGTCGAAAACCGCTCCTGAAACCATCTCAAAGGATCTTGAAACCATCATTATCGCAAATATCATCAAATGTTTTAGCCGTGAGTGATATGATAGTCTCCGTTCAGGTTTTTGACAGGGAAAGTGATCGAATTTTAACCATTCCCACATACACGTTGTATGTACCTTTCAAAAATGGCAGGAAATGGAACCAATGGCTCACTCTGCCAATTTTTCTCAATCAGCTTAATCTTTCGAGCAGACTTCGCATTATTCTATGGGAATTTAATGGCACGAACAAGATACCCTTTTTCCAACTGGAGACGTCTGTATTCAACGATGATAATTCACTGAAGAGAGGCCAAGAGGCTTTGAAATTCCAATACGATGTATCGAATAGTGGCTCCGAAGTGAGAGATGATCGAGTGTTAGATTGCCTCAACAAATACTATCAAGGTGAAATTAGGAAGATTGAATGGTTAGATGCGATTACAATTCCAGATATGCAAAAAGCTGTTGACGGGAGAAGCTGGCCAATCGGCACATTTGTTCTGAACATCGAATTTCCAGTCTTTGAGCTACCAGTGGTTTTAACAGAGAAGACTTATCTTTCCGTTCAGCAAAACATCCCCACAGTACACAATTTTGAGCAGAGTAATGAAACAACCGACCATATGAAGGCAGAACCACGAATGATAATTCCGCTTGGAAACAAAACCAACTCAACTTTGAAATTCTATGATCCAGATCAATTCAATAGTAATCCCATTGAGGAAAAGTACAGAAGGCTAGAGAGAGCTTCGAAAAGATCTAATTTGGATAAACAAGTTAAACCTGATATCAAGAAAAGAGATTATCTGAAAAAGATAATAAACTATCCACCTGGTACTCAGCTAACCGCTCACGAGAAAGGATCCATATGGAAGTACAGGTATTATCTCATGACTAATAAGAAGGCATTGACTAAATTACTCCAAAGTACCAATTTGAATGAAGAAACCGAGAGAACAGAAGTGTTGGAGCTGATGGATTCCTGGGCAGAAATTGACATCGATGATGCAATCGAGCTTCTAGGTTCCGATTACAAGAATATATCAGTTAGAGCTTATGCAGTGAATCGACTGAAGAAGGCATCTGAGAAGGAGTTGGAGCTATATCTATTACAATTAGTGCAAGCAGTTTGTTTCGAGAGTCTCTCCACCTTTTCGGACAAATCGAATAGTGAGTTTACTATTGTAGATGTTACACCTTCTCAGGCCTTACCACCTTCACTATCGGCGACACAGAGCAAAAAAATGGCAAGCACTGTCAATGCCACTGATGCTGAAGACCCAGCAATAGTGATATCACCACTAGCAGAGTTTCTAATCAGGCGTGCTATTATCAACCCTCGTTTGGGCAATTTCTTCTATTGGTATCTCAAGTCTGAGTCGGAGGATAATCCATACCTAAACCAAATCATCGATTCTTTCTGGAGTAGATTGAGTAAAGATCGTAGAATGGTGCTGCACAACCAAATCGTGCTGGTAGATTTGTTAAGAGACTTTTGCGAGCAGATTAAGAGGCTGAAGGACACCACAGCGAAGAAAATGGAGCTTTTAGCTCACCTTCTGACCACAAGGCTGAGGACTCTTCTGCGATCCCAACCAATATGCTTGCCTTTAGATCCTGACGTGGTCGTCGTAGATGTTGTCCCCGAGATGTCTAAGGTTTTCAAAAGTTCTTTATCACCACTCAAGATTACGTTCAAGACTAGCAGCGGTGATTTGTATCCCTTAATGTACAAGGTTGGTGACGATCTGCGGCAGGATCAATTGGTAGTTCAAATTATCAGCTTGATGAATGAAATGTTGATGAATGAGAACGTAGACGCGAAACTGCTACCATACCACATTATTGCAACAGGACCTCACGAGGGTGCCATTCAATTCATCCCTAACGACACAATGGCGAATATACTTAGTGTTCATCACGGAATTCTTCCGTTCCTGAAGTCCCACTACCCAGATGACAAGCAAGATCTCGGAGTGCAGAGCTGGGTTATGGACAACTTCGTCAAATCATGCGCTGGCTACTGTGTGATTACTTACCTATTAGGTGTAGGTGACAGACATTTGGACAACTTATTGATAACCCCTGATGGCCACTTCTTTCATGCGGATTTCGGATATATCTTGGGGCAGGATCCCAAGCCATTCCCACCGCTAATGAAACTACCACCACAAATTATAGAAGCATTTGGCGGTGCCCAGTCGCCTAATTACAACAAGTTTAGAAGCTACTGCTTCGTCGTTTACTCAATTTTGAGGCGCAACGCTGGGCTAATACTCAACTTGTTTGATCTGATGAAGACTTCCAATATCCCAGACATACGTATCGATCCTGAAGGCGCAGTCTTGAAGGTGAAAGAAAGATTCAACCTCGACCTTTCAGAAGAAGAAGCGACAGTATACTTTCAGAATCTGATTAACGATAGTGTCAACGCGCTATTGCCCATTGTCATCGATCATCTGCATAACCTGGCTCAATATTGGCGTGCCTAAGCATATGCGCAAGGACTGCTTGACTGCGTTTATTTATATGAATCGAATTGCAACAAACCACTAACTATCAAGCTTAGTCTATAATTTTTCATAATTCATAATCGCACCAAAAATTATAGTTGAGCCATTAGCTTTTTATTTCATCGCGCCTTCTCGCGTAACATGAATAAAGGTCTAATTTACAAATTTCAAGAGGCTTACAAGACTCAGCTATTGGACTGTTGCAGCTGTTTCAGGGCTTCTTTGTAGCAAATATTTCAACGATGCTTACATGGCTAATGAATGCTATTGTTGGTAGCTCCCTTGAGGCAGAAGATCCAGAGGTGTTTGAGGACCATGATTTCCGCAAGCCCACAGCGCAAGTGGTCAGCGCTCAATTATACACAGCATCACTGTTAGGGTTGTTTGCCTTCTTATCGTTCTCAGTGCTACTGAAGAAGCTCCCTAGGCTTTATGCTAGCCGGAAGTACAAAGAGGATGGTAATTTAAGGCTCCCATCATGGGGTGAAAATACGCTGTTCGGTTGGTTGGCAGTAGTATACCGGATTCGTGATCAACAAGTTTTAGAATACGCTGGCTTGGATGCGTTTGTTTTCCTAGGATTTTTCAAGATGGGCATAAAGCTGCTCGCAGTATGCAGTTTCTTCTCCATTTGCATCATTTCACCGATTAGATACCATTTCACTGGAAGATATGATGATGGAGGCGATGAAAAGAGTTTCAAGATCGTGTCAGAACTTGTGAAGAGAGTTGTTGGATCAGATGGAGATGGCAAGTCTCCTGAGACAGCTAGAGGTTATCTTTGGATGTACGTGTTATTCACCTACTTCTTCACTCTACTGGCGATCCACCTGCTTGTCTCACAAACGAGATTGGTAGTGAATACAAGACAAGCTTATCTGGGTAAACAAAACACCATAACTGATAGAACAATAAGACTCATGGGTATGCCAATTGAGCTCCGCGAAACTGAAGCTCTGAAAAGGAAGATAGAAGAGTTAAACATTGGTAAAGTGTCATCGATCACAATTTGCCGAGAGTGGGGTCCTTTGAATAGGTTATTTAAGTACCGCGAAAAGGTTCTCCGTGAACTAGAATTGAAATATGCTGATTGTCCTCCAGATGAGCGCGAACGAGAGTATTACTCTGAGAATTATAGGCTGAGACGAGAGGGAAGTCCTCAACCGGATTCCCAAGCAGAGCCTGATCTGATTCAGCATACGGATGAACATGAGAATAGAGGGCTATATTCACAGATCCAACTCCGGGAAAGACCCAAAGTCAGGACAGGTGCTTTCGGAATTTTTGGTCCAAAAGTTGACGCTATCGAGCACTTGGAACAGCAACTGAAGTTCATCGACCAGGAGATTGTGGAGGCCCGAAAGAAACATTATTCGGCCACCCCAACTGCCTTCGTCACCATGGATTCTGTTGCAAATGCTCAAATGGCTGCTCAAGCTGTGCTGGATCACAGAGCCCATTATTTTATCACGAAATTGGCTCCTGCACCTCATGATGTCAAATGGGACAACGTCTGCTTGTCAAGAAAGGAAAGATTAACTAAGGTGTATTCGATCACAGCTTTTATTGGGATCTCAAGTTTGTTCTTGATCATTCCCGTTTCATATTTGGCTACACTGTTGAATCTCAAGACAATTTCCAGATTTTGGCCTAGTCTTGGGAAGCTACTGAAGCAGAATAAATGGGCTCAAAACATTGTGACGGGTTTACTTCCTACCTATCTGTTCACACTTTTGAATGTTGGTATACCCTATTTCTATGAATATCTGACCAAATGTCAAGGTCTTGTCTCTTACAGTGACGAAGAGACCTCTTTGGTATCCAAGAACTTCTTTTACATATTTGTCAACTTGTTTTTGGTCTTTACTCTGGCCGGTACGGCATCCAATTATTGGGGCTATCTAAGTGATACAACGAAGATCGCATACCAGTTGGCTACTTCGGTGAAAGAATTCTCGTTGTTTTATGTGGACTTGATCATTTTGCAAGGTATCGGTATGTTTCCGTTTAAACTACTATTAGTTGGTAGCATGATAGGATTCCCTTTTGTGAAGAGAAAATCAAAGACCCCAAGGCAAAGGAAAGACCTCTACAACCCACCGATTTTCAACTTCGGTTTACAGCTACCTCAGCCGATTTTGATTCTCATCATCACACTGGTATACAGTGTGTTGAGTACTAAGATACTGGTGTCAGGTTTGGCATATTTCCTTATAGGATTTTATGTCTACAAGTATCAGCTGGTGTTCGCCACTGACCACCTTCCTCATTCCACCGGCAAGGTCTGGCCATTGATCTTTCGGAGAGTTATCGTTGGTTTGCTACTGTTCCAGCTGACAATGGCAGGAACACTGGCTGGTTTTGAAGGAGGCTGGGTCCTTTCATCATGGTTGTTCCCGCTGCCGATAATCACCTGTAGTTTCTTGTGGGATTTTCAAAAGAATTACATGCCATTAGCCAACTACATCGCCTTAAGCTCAATTAGAGAGAATGAAAGGCATAACTCTATGATCTCTTCCTCTCCGGAAGCTGGTACATATGAATACCCACATTTAGTGAGCACCTTGGAGGGGCCCATTCTGGATTGAGTATAGATATTCAGTTTAATTAATATTGAATTTTATTTGTCTTATAACAAGAAGTAGTTATCTTTTATCATAAACTTCTGCAAGGTAAGTTGAAACTCGGAGAGACAAAATGCTTTTATCTGATGGTAATCTCCTTTAGCGATAATTAGAACCATTATTGGCTTCACAAGTGTCCATCGGATCACTGAAACAAATAAAAATAGCTTCAATAGGGATGAATAGGACAATCTCGTTACAATTCTTAATGATTCGATGATGTAAAGGTTTGCAACCCATTTAATAACGTTCATAGAGAACACTGTATCATAGGGCCATATAAGCATCAGAATGGGGAATATCTTAGCTCCATATGAGAGTAATATGGCATATGATAAGATGTCCTTGGCATACTTCACATTCTTGCCCCAATGGAACCAATTGATTATGCAATAACTCGTTATGTTGTGGAACAGCGAGATATCGATTATGCAATATACCGCGAAATAGAGATACTGTTGTAGTGCATTCAACGATAGAAGTTTCGCCATGATTAAATCTTCTGTATTTGCCCCAGCATTGGTGCCATTTCGCTCACAGTACAAACTGTACTTGCGTTCTTCGGTAGCCCAAGTCAAGTAAACTTCGAACGCAATCAAGAGAACCCATATTCGATTCAACTTGTCGAATCTTAGTCGCCAGCTATTCAGATTGAAAATCAATGAGCGAGCTTTATTTGCAATTGAACCTTCAACAGACCGCCTTTCAGTATATTTCGATAGTGTGTTCTCGAGGGAATTGTAGACCAAATGTCTATAAGCTCCTGGTTTTAACAGTAGCAGATCAATGAATAGTATAACGTTATCTATCTCCACATACTTATCCACAACGTTCTGGCAGTTTGGGCAATCGGTTAACTGTATGTGCTTATTCGAATAAACGGTGTACAGAGACTTCACTGGCCCAAGACACTCTATGCAGATCATTGAGGCATCAGAGGACTGAAGGGCTGTTATTCCAGGCAAATTTTGATTGCTTCAATTTTTCAACTATAGTTTGTGTGATTTACCAGTTGAGCTCATCGTTGAAAATGGACATCGAAACTACAAGGTGAAGTGAGATCAGGACCTATTGAGAGCATCTGCTGGGACTATCGGTAGTATCCATAATGGCCTATTATAATAACACCAGCAATATACCCTGTAAATACTTTCAACAGGGGAAATGTAACCGAGGAAACAGCTGCAAGTATGCACACGTCTATGCCAACAACAACAGTGCGAAACAAGACTCAGGAACAGCAATGTCTGAAGCAGATTTGTACAAGAGCTTTATCAATGCCAATTCTTTTTCGAAGATTGAGAAGACTGTGATTAACGATTTGAAGGACTCCGAGTTATTTCAAAAGAGCCCTCTAAGTAGTGCCTACAGTTATGGACCGCCTTGTGCAGTAAACTTGGTCCAGGATAGAGACCTTTCCGCAGAAGAGGCGAGATTCCAGTTTTATCAGGCTCGCCAGAACGGCACATCAAACCAATATGAAGTCGAGATGTCAGCTAGAGGGAAGGATATGGAGAAATGTTTCTCACATATAAGGTCTCATCCCGATTGGGCTGCCAGATTTATGCAAAAGAGCACTAGGGAACTTAAAGAGACTGGTCAGTTGACGATGAAATCTGGTTTTATCAACTTTCCATTGGATCTAAGTGGGCAGTCTGGAAGTACGATGAACACGTCGTCCACTTTTGGCCAAAATCCATTTACTCAAACCTCAAGTACATTTGGTAGTACATCGGGAGCCTTTGGTCAAGGAACGTCTCAAAATAACAGCCAGCCATTCAGTTCTGGTGGAACAAGTGGCGCTTTTGGCGGTCCAAGCAGTACAGGTCAAGGTTTAGGAGGCGTATTTGGGAAACCCAACTTTGGAGGTAGCTCATCGGCATTTGGCGCACAGCCCGCTGCAAATACTTTCAATGCCTTTGGGAGCTCAATGACCACGCAAGCCACTGCGCCATCTGGATCTGTCTTTGGACAACCCCAGTTTGGCTCTGGACAAGCCACTGGATCTGCATTCGGGGCTCCCAAGTTTGGGAACACTTCAGTTGCTGGAAATACATTTGGCGGCCAGAGTGGGTCGGCATTTGGTACTCCATCGTTTGGCTCTAGTCAAAAATTTACTGCAGCATCCACAGCCAATTCACCATTTAGCTCATTACAGAATAATGCAGCTGCAAACAACTCACTGGGTGAATCAGCTCAGTCCAGCTCTCCCTTCGGATCATTACAAAATAAGAGTTCTGGTACCTCCAATACCTCTCCATTCGCATCGCTGCAGAAAGACAACACACCTGGTATTACAGCCTCTCCGTTTGCATCTCTACAAAATGGCAAGAACACGATGAACTCTGGCAATGCTTTTGGTCAGCCAGCCAACGCTAACGCAATACCTTTTGGTAACATGAACACGACCAACACCTTCGGTTCCCAAGCTAACGGGACATCATCTTTCAGCAACTCTTCTGCATTCAACAATGGGGCTAGGTCACCGTTCGCACAGAATACTACTGCAAGTACTACGTCGATGCCCATGACAACCAATGGCACAGTACCGAAGTTTGCACAGGGTCTTCCGTCGAAAGAAGATTCACTGAAAACCGAAGATCTGGACAAGCAGACCTTGGAGCAGTTCCAAGCTTCCGCATTCACACTGGGGAAGGTGCCAGATGTGCCACCTCCATTAGCTCTAGTATCGTGAGCGTCATTGCAGACGATTTTTCAATAAGCGATGCCCTCGATGCTCAAAAGTTAGCCAACTTCAAGATGAGTTAGACGAGTGGTGAAGATTATCAAATCAGTGGCATTTGAAGAGTTGTGTGATGTCTCGTGTGGGAGTTTTGGTTCTGGGGCCTGCCGGTGCAGGAAAGAGCACTTTCTGCAATGAAATTATCTCGCATATGCAGACGATTGGTCGTCGGGCCCATATCGTTAATTTGGATCCTGCTGCGGAACCGAGCAAATATGAGTTCACTGTCGATATCCGAGACCTTATATCCTTAGACGATGTTATGGATGAACTAGAACTGGGGCCCAATGGGGCTTTGATCTATTGTTTTGAGTATCTTTTGAATAATTTGGACTGGTTGGACGAGGAAATTGGTGATTACAACGATGAATACCTGATTTTCGACTGCCCTGGTCAGATAGAACTCTATACACACATTCCTGTGCTTCCAAACATTGTCCGCCACTTACAAAATCAATTGAATTTCAACCTTTGTGCCACATATCTCATGGAAGCTCCTTTTATTGTGGATAGTTCTAAATTCTTTAGTGGATCGCTATGTGCGATGTCTGCTATGATTCTTTTGGAGCTTCCTCACATTAACGTGCTGAGTAAGATAGATATGATAAAGGATGATTATAGTAGGAAGAGATTGAAGAGGTTCTTAAATCCTGATCCATTACTACTGGTAGACCAGAACAACGAAGAGATGAATCCAAGATTTCACCGTCTGAACCAATGCATTGCGAACTTGGTCGACGATTTCGGCATGGTACAGTTTTTGCCTCTGGAGGCAAAGAACCCCGACAGCATATCGACCATTTTGTCATACATCGATGATGTGACCCAATGGGCAGAAGCACAGGAACAAAAGGAGCCCAACGATCAGATAGACATTGAAGAGTTGTAGATATATAGATATATAGATATGCACGATCAATTACAAATAATCATCCGATAAGAATTTTGGGACGTTTTGACAGTCACCGAGGACCAACAAATCTATGTGGCCTATGGCGTCTACAATGGGTCGTTTTGGCATCTCTTGATTCATGTAAAGCACTATACCTTTTGAATCTCTCACCTTTTGACTAAATTGCTTGCAAATCGCCTTTACTCCCGGAATTTGCAATGAAGTACCAGCAATGATCAAGCAGTCTGGTTTCTTCTTCAGATCCGAGTTGGTAATCCTTCCAATAATATCGCCTTCCGGATGAAGCTCGTTGTAGAGAACAACTCTGGGTCTCATCTTTCCCACTCCCTGCGATCGTAATCCGCCAGCGTTTCGAACAATCTCAAACTCTTCGCATTGAGCACAGGTGGGAACTACCTGCGCTTTTTCGTCATCCTCCTGGCATCTGAATGCAGCAGTATCCATATCCGCGACTATCGAACACTTATTACACTCCATGTGATGAATGCTACCATGCAATTGCACTGTCTGTGGTGCTGGTATCTCCAGAGGTACCTTAGTTGCCAAGTTCAGTAGTCTTGTATCCAGACCATCTATATTTTGTGTATAAAGCCTCTGTAATCGGCCCTCTAATGCAATCTCATCCATCATATGATGGAAGTTCGTTGGAGTGGATCTTTTGGAAAGGTCATGTAGAGAAGAAATCATTTTATTAAACTTCATGTTCATCTCATCACTCGAATAAACGTTATTGTAATCAAAAAGCTCTTTTCCTGATGAACAATTCTTGCCCTTCAATTGGGAAAAAAGCCCGTTGCTAGACCTAAAATCTGGAATTCCAGCTGCCACAGAGATTCCAGCTCCAGTGACCATTATGACCCTTCTACTGTGCTGTAATGCGTATCGTACAAACTCTGCATTTTTCAAATCTTTTGTGTCTCTCACACCTGAGACGTAATCATCTAAATTCAACACTGTATTGGGCTCTGGCCTGTACTTTAACCTTGGTTTCCTGGACCTTGTCTTCAGCTGTTTCAGCAGTTTCCTAGGCTTAATCTGACCGCATTTCTCGGCTCTCAATGGTTTCTCAACCGTCGCAGGCGGCGTCAATGGCAATTGTTGACCAACTGGCTGTTTCCACTTCCTCTCACCAACTACTGGTTGCTCCATACCGCTCTAGAGTAGCCCTATAAGCTCGGAAAGTGCCCTTCTAGCGGTGAAGCTTAACACGTATAGTATGACGGTCTTTAACCATAGTTGAATTGAAAAATTTGGCCTTTGAGATGGCTAAATGCGACTAACCTCGAGGCTGTCACACGACTAGTTCACTGACAAAGTTAGCAGAATGGTGGTTATTACTGAAGTTAAGGACAATAACGGTAGTAACGGCGAAAACACCGTTTCCAATGGTTCTACCCGTACAGCTGCTCATACACATATTAAAGGCCTTGGATTGGGCGAAAATGGTGTTGCTAAACAGGTCGATGGAGGGTTTGTAGGCCAAATTGAGGCCCGTGAAGCTTGTGGTGTTATTGTGGACCTAATCAAGGCTAAGAAGATGTCTGGTAGAGCTATATTGTTAGCGGGAGGTCCATCTACAGGTAAGACCGCGCTTGCATTGGCGATTTCTCAGGAATTGGGGCCAAAAGTGCCCTTCTGCCCTTTGGTGGGTAGCGAACTATACTCTGTGGAAGTTAAGAAGACTGAGACTTTGATGGAGAACTTTAGAAGAGCCATAGGGCTCAGGATCAAGGAGAGGAAAGAAGTCTATGAGGGTGAAATCACAGAATTGACTCCAGAAGATGCAGAAAATCCTCTAGGTGGATACGGGAAGACTATCTCGCACGTTATTGTCGGTTTGAAGTCTGCAAGGGGTACTAAGACTCTGAGACTCGATCCAACTATCTACGAGAGTATTCAACGTGAAAAAGTGAGCGTTGGGGACGTCATATACATTGAGGCCAATACAGGTGCAGTGAAGAGAGTCGGTAGATCCGATGCTTACGCTACAGAATTTGATTTGGAGACCGAAGAGTACGTGCCGCTGCCAAAAGGTGAAGTGCACAAGAAGAAAGAAATCGTACAGGACGTTACCTTGCATGACCTTGATATCGCAAATGCTAAACCTCAAGGTGGCCAGGATGTTATCTCAATAATGGGTCAATTGCTGAAACCTAAGAAGACTGAGATCACTGAGAAATTAAGGCACGAAGTCAACAAAGTTGTGGCCAAATATATCGATCAAGGTGTTGCCGAGCTGGTCCCAGGTGTGCTTTTCATTGATGAAGTTAACATGCTTGATATTGAGATCTTCACATATTTGAACAAAGCGCTAGAGTCGAATATTGCTCCCGTAGTCGTTTTGGCCTCTAATAGAGGTATGACCACTGTGCGTGGAACTGAAGATGTTGTGTCTCCTCACGGTGTACCACCGGATTTGATTGACAGATTGTTAATCGTACGTACAATGCCCTACATTAAAGAAGAGATTCGCTGCATCGTTGAGAGAAGGGCCAAGGTCGAAAATTTACAAGTGGAAACCTCCGCTTTGGAATTTTTGGCTGATATGGGCAGTAAGACTTCACTGCGTTATGCCCTGCAGCTCTTATCGCCCGCCGGTATCCTGTCTCAATCATCTGGCCGTAAGGAGATCATAATCTCCGATGTTGAGGAAGCCAAGGCATTATTCTTGGATGCTAAGAGATCTACTCAAATTTTGGAAACGGCTAACAACTATTTGTAGTTTTTTAATGGAAGATAAAGACATGCATGTAAATTAGCCTAATTGTGGAACGTAAATTGACTAGTAATACTTCACTTTTATTTATCTGTACCAAGTTCTGATATCTCTTTCAAGAAATCTCCTGGCGTTGAAATTGAAGTACTTCCGTACATAACCTTTTTTGGATTGTGTAACTGAGAATGAGCCCATTCTTGTAGATTTTGATACTCCAAATAGTTCCCACCTCCAACAACAAAGACCAGAGACTTGTTGTATGACTGTCTCTTTGGCTTTTTAGTATGCGAACCCCTAGTAACACGAGGATCAAAATATAGGTATCCGTCTGTAGTCTCTAAATTTTTTTGCGAACTATTAAGTGGATCCATAATGGCCTCAACGACGTTCGTGATTGGAATGGTTTTCTTTTCCGGTAGCAACTTCTTGATACCAGAGATCAAACTGCCCACACCGCCTTGCAGCCTTCCTTCAGTTAATCCATACAGGCCTGAAAGAGACAAATTACCAGCCGCAGCAGTCTTGTTACTACCATCCTCCAAGGATTTGTTTTGCAAAGTTCTGTTGGAGAGTTGCATATATTCTCTCAATTTGTAAACATACTTCAAAGCGCTAATATCATAGTCGTTGTCAGTGAAATATTTCTCGACTTCCTTTACAAAGTCCTTTGGTAGACCATTGGTTGAAGTGAGGTAAAGAACGACAAAAGATCTCAGCTTATCTTCTAAGTTGTTAGTTTTCCCATCTTTAAGTATGTCCAAAAATCTTGATCTTGTCTTCGAATTATCAGGGTCTTGCTCAACCTCGAAAAATGTATCTAGAGATTTACTTTCGAGTTGAGACAATAAAGCAGCAAAAATATTCATGTGTGTGTCGATAATACTTTTCCTTGCTGCAAGTTGTGGTAATCTTTTGACGACATCTTGCATTTGCATTGTGTCACTGTTTGAGTTAGGATCCAAATCGGTTAGATCAGAAACACCTGTCCTTCTGGCGATCTCAGATGCCTCTTCCTTATAGGCGGACAAAGCTGACTCGACATTTTCGGCTGCTTCTGGAAAAGGTAGATGTGAGTTTTCGTTCCAGAAGAAATCGTTTGGTTCAATATCATATCTCTTCTCCGTTTCTTTACCGTCATCAGTTTTGCTTGGAATAGTGATAGTATTTCTAGTCAGTTTGAACACATCAAAGACCATACATTGGTAAATCCATGAGTGGGAAAACATCGAGGCAAAATCGATATTTCTGTCCAACACAATTAGAACACATCTCTCGAGTGATTCATTCTCTAGCATAGAGCTGTTTGAGTTTCTTGTGTTGATGACATAGTCGCGCAGCTTAGCCCCAAGTTTCTCAGCAACGATTTCAGCGGGACCACCAGTAGGAGCTCTAATGATTGGGATTGAAGAGGTTGTCATCAAAGCGTTCATTAATCCATCGGCAATTTGGTCACATAGATGTGTAATAATTTCTTCGGTAGAACTTGGATTGTTCAACGCAAGGTAAGAACCCGGTAGTTCTAAAGAAAATAGTTCGGGTTCTGTGACGATGAAATCTAGGTACTGATCGAACACTTGTTTTATCTTGTTTGATCTACCGGTATATGACACCTGTTTTGCAAAATCTTCCAAAAGTTCCCTATCTAAAGTGGAAGTGAAATTGACGTAGAAGTCCGAGTACTTGTCCTCCTTCAGATCTTCAACAATCAAGTTGACATTTTCCTGGCTGGGTGAAACAAAATACACGGCAGGAACGTCAGGTAAGGGAGCTCTGCGTTGCTGAATGAGGGAATGAACAGTCACTCCAGCCTTTAAAAGATCGTTTACTCGCAGAACAGATGATATTATAGCCGTACTTTTAACATCTAAGACAAGCACTTTCCATTGAAGTTCCTGATCATTGAAAGCTTCTTCCAAATTGGGATCTACGTTCTTTTCATTGAGAAATAACATCCTGAGAATAGCAGCTGACGAGGCTTGTTAGTAACTTTGTATTAACCTTGCATTGCGATTCTAAATGATACGTACCTATCTGCATGTCCCTAAGACTCTCATCCTCTCTTGCGAAGGTTGTACCAGGCATATTGTTAGCTCACCAATTTGCTCTTCAAGTCCCTTCTTTTTCTTCAATTGTTGTTTTGTTATTAATCGTTATAACTTATTGATCGCGCCTTGTAGATCTTGGCAGGGCACAGTAAAAAATTGACAAAATCAAAGCGACCAGGTGGTCGTTGCAAGCCTTGTTAGCTGTATTATATATACAATAGCATTAATCGCACCTATATCTATTTTCTATCGTGGCCCCCTTCTTTCAAAGTGGACCTACCGGCTCTCAGCAGTTCGTCACACAACAGTAGGTTGCTGGCGATACCGCTTGCACCGTTGATAGCGTTTCTGAAAACACGGTATGAGTCCCAGATACCTTCAATGGTTGGGTCACAGGAGTCACCAATTTTAAGATCAACACCGACGTATCTGCGTTCTTCTTGCTCATCTGCCTCGTTCAGTTCGTCCTCACAGCTTGCCAGGACGTCGAGAGGATCAAACCCAGAGTTCTTGACCAAAGTCTTTGGTACTACTAGTAAACCTTCTGCAAAAGCTTCCACACCGGTCTTTATCTTTCCCTTGGCGCCTAGTTTATTCATGTTACATGCGAGTAAATGTCTTGAAGCCGCGATAAAGAACGCACCGGCACCTGGGATCACCATCTTGTCTTTGAGCAAATTGGCCACAGCTCTTAGACCGTCTCTGACGGCATCCTTCGTTTGGCTCAATGCATAATGTGTGGATCCCTTGATGAGAATGGTACATGATTTTGGATTCTTATTACCTGTAACGTATGTGAATTTTTCCTCTCCAATAGTCTCTTGATAAACAAGACCTGAGTAACCTAATACTGAAGGGGTTAGTTCTTCCACGGAGTTCTGTGCTTCACCACCTGTGACTAATTGCAACCTTTCCATGTTACGTCTCTTAGCTCTCCTCAGAGCAAGGATATTATTCTTTGCAAGCACATCGAGGCACATTGGGTCGATACCCTTCTGATTGATAATCACAAAACCTTTATCGGAATCCAACCCACATACTTCATTCTTCAAATCAATGATTTTCTTCAATTTAGCATCGACAAATTTTCTCTCACTAGCGGCCAGTTTGTCTCTTTGATCTGCTGTACTGTAAAAAAATCCTGAGTTTACTTCAGTCTTTTCATACTCTAAGGAAACGTTCAAAATCAGGATATGTGCGTTTTCAACTCTATTAGGCATATCAGGGTGTCTACCACCATGGTCTAGCACCAACCCCTTCACAAACATTGTATCCTTGGGTGACAAATGCTGCATCTGCATTATTTCAACCATATGCAAATCCAAATTATCCGTCTCGTCATTTTGAACATTCAACACTGCATCAGTCACGATAGGCGTTAGCACTTCAGTCAACTCTGCGTTCACTTTCGTAGACAGAGAAGAACGAGCCACTTGCAATAAAAACTCACGATCAAGTGCACCATCCTCATTTTTTGCCACCTTGTATTGATCTAGAAAGTTTAATGTCTCCCTTCTGGCAATATCAAACCCATCAGTAATTACTCTAGGGTGCACACCCTCCTGCACGAACCTATAGGCCTGTTTCAAGAGCTCTCCTACTAGACAAACTACTGTAGTAGTCCCATCACCGGTAATCTCATCCTGTGCGGCAGCTGCACGCGCAATCAATACAGCGGTAGGAGACTGAATTTGCATTTCTGTCAACAGAACTTTTCCGTCCTTCGTCAGCTTGATATTTCCAGCTCCATCAACCAACATTTTCAACGTTCCCTTAGGTCCCAAGTTCGTTTCCAATACGGACTGCAAACCCTCTGCAGAAGTCACATTGACCTTCAAAGCGGCATCCCTTCTCAGCGATTCCGCCTTAGGATTCAACAATTGTAATGACATAGTACAAAAACACTGTCTAGAACCCGTTCCAGTGACTTAAAACCACCTTCAACTGCTGATTCAATAGCATGGTTTAAAACTTTTCACAACTTTTAAGCTCTGTAAGCGAAAAACTTACCCTGAATATTTAACTTTTAGCCTCTAAGACGCTTAATGATGAAGAAATGATGTATCTTAGGCTTGTTATGGGTTCTATGGAATGCTGTATAGTATGTATCTACTTAATACGTTGTCTGGGGCCACCTGGAGACTTCTTGTTCCTTGCAGTAAGGATTTCTACACCGTTTTCAGTCACCAGAAGCGTGTGCTCGAACTGGGCACTTAGTTTCCCATCCTGGGTCACAGAGGTCCAATCGTCAGGCCAGGTAAGGTCCTTCCAGACGCCCTCATTGATCATCGGCTCAACAGTAAAGACCATTCCTGGTTTCATGACACCCGGGGTTTTGTTCTTCGCGTAATGTGGGATGTTTGGAGCGCAGTGGAAGTACTCACCGACGCCATGGCCGCAATAAGTGCGCACCACAGAACACTTGTTCTCTGCTGCGTGCTTCTCGATGTAATCACCGAGTTCTTGAAAAGTGGCACCTGGTTTGCACTGCTTGATGGCCTGCTTTAAGCACTCACGAGCCGTTTCGACAGTGTTGATTGCTTGCTTCGAGCAGTTCTCTCCGACGTAGTAAGTCTCGTTCAAATCTGCGTGGTAGCCTTGGTAGAACAGCGAGACATCCAGGTTCACAATATCACCCTCCTGCAAAACAGTCTTATCTGGGATCCCATGGCACACCACTTCGTTCACAGACGTGCAAACAGATTTTGGGAAATTGTAGTAGTTCAATGGCGAAGGATAAGCCTTGCGCTCGATAGTGGCTTTATGCACGATTTCGTCTAATTCATCGGTTGTGATTCCTGGTCTGACTGCAGCAGCAGCCAGATCCAGAACTTCTCTACCCAAAATACAAGCCTTACGGATCTTCTTGATAGCATCTTTACCATACGTTGGGATCCTGTTCAAGCGGTCGTTTCGTTGCTCGCTGATGGGCAGACCATTTGCAGCCCAGTCCGGACGTGGGATATCCTCGGGAACGTATCTCTTTGGAGTCAATGGATACGTAGCTCTCAGCTTCCCAGTATATTTGAACTTGGGGAATGGATCGTAAGCCTCGCCGCTCTCTGTTGGATGTACAGCTTTGTGCGCCTTATAATTGTTCTTGTAGCAGCTCTCATTACAGAAGGCCGACTCAACTCCGGACTTAAGACAAATAGGACATTTCAAGCTCGATTGAGTCTCCTTACCACATTGTGATCCAGCACAGTATACTTTGACCTCTGAATCAACCGACATAATATTCTTAGTTCTTCTATTGTATTAATTGATGAGCTTTATACTACTCGAAATTTTTCATATAATTTTTCACTTAAGATGAAACTTATCATGCAGCCATTTATGAGAGGTCATCGGGACCAAGACTCATCGGAAGCAGCTCTCCCAGCGTTCTAATCACGCAGCGGCTGCCATCACCGTTGAGCATCACTATAGGAAACGAATCTGATGCAAATTCTCGGATCACCTGCCTACAGATCCCGCAAGGTGAAATACAGCTCTCTAGTGAGTCTCCTGCGATCGCCATACACAACCATTGCTGCTTGTTTTCATCCCTTTCAGTACTGTTTTCTGAAGTGACTGCCTTCACAATTGTAGTCCTTTCAGCGCAGATAGCTCCCCCATAGCTTGCGTTCTCGACATTCGCTCCACAGACAAATGTAAGAGAACTTGTAAGCAGACAGCAGCCAACTCTAAACTGTGAATAGGGTGAATACGACAGCTCACGGGCCTCCAAGGCCAGCTTCTTCAATTTCTCAAATTGCTCCTTCGTGACACCTTCCACCTCTTCTCTTGCTCCAATCAACATTGTTCAAGCTCGTAAAGTCTCCTCTAAGTAAACTTAACCTCTCCAACGCAGTCAATGGCTTGATAAACAGCTTATCGTAGCTCTTGAAGTGGTTTTTGGTGCTCCACGTGATGATCATGGTGAATACTCTTTAAAGTTTTGTGCGGACCCTCTTCAATCAAAATATGACTTATCAAGAACGAGAGAGGAAAGAGGCCAAGAGGTTATAGCGACCTTTGGGGAGCTAAGAAGGATTACAGAGTGAATCTATCTGGTCGAGGCTTGCCATGAGCCCTTCCTCCAGCAGTGAAGGAGACGGGCTATTGCGTGCTGTGTGCGTACCTCGGGAACAGAGCCCCAAAGTCGAGGTCAAGTCCAGGCACTCCCTGTATATCATCAGTTATTCTGATGTTCCACCTTTTAGAAAATCGAGATCAAGGTCCCGGTTGCGGTCTGGCGAGGGAACTGGTGGTTTGGTCGCGGAGACTGCGTCAAAGTGTCGTGAATTCTGTGTGGCCCTGTATATCGATATCCCGACTATTGACTACTACAACGATGAGATGCGTGACAACAAATTATCCCGTTTCAATAAGCGATTCAAATTACACCTTTTGCGAGAGTCCATTTTTAAGAGCTTCACAAATGGGAACGATGGGTTTTGGAATCAACTGATGAAAAATGTGAACGATAAGCGAGTTAAGAAGTGTAGAGTGTCAATCTCATCTTCTGGTTCTCTGAGGTACGTTGAGACGGTGAAATTTCTCATAGAGGCTTGCTACGATAAGTTGGCAGAGTACGTGGAGTTGAATCAATTAGACTTAAAATTCAAGTTGGAAGTGACTCCGACGTCACACAAGTGGTTTTCAACTTTTTTGAGTAAACATATTTTGGACCGTGAGCTTGTGGAGTTTGTGGATCTCGGAACGAATTCAAAAATATCAGAGTCGACAACTACTCCGTTCAAGGAGTATTATGGTCAATTGAATGCCAAGTTTGCAGCGGACCGGCAGGAAAAGAAGGATCCAAAGAAGATAGATTCCATTGTCATTATTACGAATAGCACCGGTGTCAAGGCATTGCTGACGATCCTTTCTGATCGTCCACTGACGAGTTACATTGTGCAAGAATCTATTGATGCACTCCACGACAATGGCCTAAGAAAGAAGGAAGGAGGTCTGTCCACTGACAGCGAGGACGACACCGCACTGAAGCGTGATTCATCGTCTTTACTGAGTTTTCAGAACTCATTGCTGACTTCTAATAAGGATAAATCCGTGAGAATACGATCGAATTCTTTGAATCAAAGGTCCAATCGAGTGCATGCTTATCAAAATGACGAATTAAGTGTTTACAAGAAGTCACTCCGGGATTCCCCCACGCCAAGATCAAACTTGTCAAATGAAACAAAGCTATATGACAGTTCAGATAGGGAGGACATCGACGAATTGATGGAAATTGATGATTCGGACGAAGAAGAAGAAGAAGAAGAGAATGATGATGATGACGATGATGGTTTAAGCTTTAGCGTGCCTAGCAAGCTTTCGCGATCTGGCTCCCCCGATGCTTTCTCAGTGCAGTCTTCACGCCCCACTAGGTTCAGATCACTAAGTCTCATGAACCCAGAAAAGAAGGGGCCGTTCCCTCTTGGCGCCACAGACGACGAAGCTTCATCAATTGATGGATCAAAGATTGCTAACATATACATTCACGATGGCGAATTTGAAGAAACTGATTCTGTGGCTTCGAGAAAGAACAAGAGAAAGATGAACAAGGCTTTAGTCTCTAGACAGAATTCAAGCAATGGATTGATACCACCCGAGTTTTATTCGAGAATATCTTCTCCCTGTACAAGCGCTAGTAGTTCGAATTCCTCTTTGCAAAACCTGAACATGGCTCCAGGTACGTTTTCCAAATGGCTGGGTCCTGATAGTTCTGCAACTGCACCACCCACCTCTCAAAATGATACCATTTATCCATTGTTTGAAAAGAACCTGATAACTAAATCTTTTGAAGAAAGGAGGAATAAGAGCTCAATGAACTTGTTCAGCACTTTAATGGGTGCTACACCTGATAAAAATCCGTTAGCGCTAAACTTCAAATCGAACAGACCTATACCTCCTGAGGTGCAAGTCATGGATGAAGAAGATCGCCTGATGTCAGGCTATCACAATGGGAACAACAACTACAGTGCCGAGGAGACGTCAGAAGATGACAACAGATCCACCAGCACGGTTGTGCCAGAGAAATTTGGCTTCTCTAGCAGCTCTGACCGTGATATTGACAAAGAACACAAGTTCGCTAGCGAGCAGCCGAGAATGGGCAGCAGTCTCCGAAATCTCAACTTGAACTTAAAGTTGTACGACGACGACGATGATGATATCACAGAGGTGAAGCGTGCTCCAGAGCCTGAGGTGAAGGACGGAGGAACAGAGAGCGCAAAACCAAAGTACAAGAAGGCCATCACACTAGATTTGTATGGGGATGAAGACTTGGACAACGCTGGAGGTTGGATATTAGGTGGGAATGCTAGGTAACGTTTTATTTTTAATTGGGAGATGTTGAGCTCCAGTGGGTTTATAGATAATTCGGTTTAAATTGCGTAGTCAAGCTACGCGTTGATATTTTTTCATCTGTAATCAGCCGCTTGTTATCCAGAAGAAGGACATGTATATAAGAGCAGTGCCACTGGTATGAACCACAATTTAGGAGTGCTATGACCAGCTTCAACGTGAGGCGTCAGAGGCAAGCTTACCCCTTGGAGACGGATAGTGAATCAGGGGAGGATCATCGCGAAGAAAGTTGGTTCAAGACGCTTTACAAATGGATCGTTACCATTGATGGAGATGTTGAATTGAGTTCAGAGAGAGGATACAGATCAATACCGCTTGTAAGCAACTACGTGTTTTTCTTGGGCGGTAGAGTGCGTTCTTTACGCAGCACTCAACACATATGGCTCCTAGTATTGCTTGCTATCGTGGCTCCGATGGTTCTGTTCTCGATATTTGAAGCCAGGAAACTTTGGCGAACTTCACTGGGCTATAAACCACTGGTATTTTTCTTCTACTACTTCTGGGCTATGGCCTGTTTGTTCTTCATTAGGACAGCAACCGCTGATCCCGGTGCCCTGCCAAAGAACATACATATAGCTCAACTGAGGAACAACTATCAAATCCCACAAGAATACTACAGCAGCATAAGTTTACCGACCCCTAAATCCAATGTGGATCCACTTAGCAAAATTGATATAAGATACTGCACTTCGTGTCGAATTTGGAGACCTCCGCGAGCTTCTCATTGCTCCACGTGTGGAGTCTGCGTAATGACCCATGATCATCACTGTATTTGGGTCAACAACTGCGTAGGCCAAAGAAACTATCGCTATTTTATTATTTTCTTGATAGGCACCGTGCTGGCAGAGCTTTTCCTCATAGCCAATTGCTCTATACACATAGCACGAAGATCCTCGCAAGTACCTGTTACAATTTTACTCCTGGTCTATGCATGTCTCTCGATTCTGTACCCTGCAATCCTCCTCGGTTATCATGTCTTCATGACGGGCACTCAACAGACAACCAGAGAATTTCTCAAGCAGGTGCACACCAAGAACCCTGTATTTACAAAAATTAAACCTGCCCCACACAACCCATTCGAGCAGGGCACGTTCATCAAAAACATGGGATCACTGATGTTACAGCCACAGGGTCCAAGCCTACTCGGCGCACGAGCAAAACACCGGTCGGGAGACTGGCGTTTCTACAATATCCCAGAACAGCATTCATTCCAAAGACTATAATTCCAACAACTACAAACTACAAACTACAAACTACAAACTACAAAAACCGATAATAGTGTTTTAAGTGATTTACGTTCTTCTTGATCGTGATTTTTTTCACATTCGAGCTCGAGAAAGACCGATAAAAGAAAAATGAAAATAGCCTTTATAAGCAGGGAGTGAAAAATTTCCAGAAAGATCATCGCTAACAATTGATATATAAAGCCACCGGACCTGGAAAATCTGGGGTTGTCGAACACATATTAGGTGAACAAAATGAAGCTTTTCCAGAACTCGTGCGATTTCGAGTATCCTTGGGAACAAGTCACTGCAGCTAATTGGAAGAAATATCCAAATGCAATCTCTACCCATGTCATAGCAGTAGATGTGCTTAGAAGGGAACTTATAGATGATGGGAACAAGCTCGTCTCTGAGAGATTGATTACTATAAAACAGGGTGTTCCACGATGGATTATGATGATGGTTGGAGGATCGAACGTTAGTCATGTTCGTGAAGTTAGTACAGTTGATTTGAACACTAAGACATTGACTCTTAAGAGTTGCAATCTGACTTATTCGAACATATTGCGTGTCTTTGAAACTGTGAAATATAGTCCACATCCGGAGGATCCTGTAAATAGGACGTTGTTTGAGCAGGAAGCTCAGATTACGGCCTACGCGGCAATCACAAAGATATGTAACAAAATGGAGGAGTGGTCTGTGCAAAGGTTCCACGATAACGCAATGAAGGGCAAAAAAGGGTTTGAATCCGTGCTAGAGGTGGTTAGTGAGCATTGGAGACAACGTGAGCATTATGTCGATGATCTCGGGAACTCGTTGGTGAATAAAGTCGAAGATTTGAAAGCTACGGCCGAAGATATGATGCAAGGTACTGAAAAGACTTCTTCGTACATTTTCTCCCGCAACTACAACATTTTCAAAGCTGCTTTCAAGCAAGGTGAAACCTAGCTACTAGACCACTTGTAAATATTCATGGTCGAGTGTAAATAACTGTGCATTTAAATATTCCAATCATCTTTATCAATTTTTTACAGCGCGATGAGCTTGCTCATCGCATAAAAATTGAAAAATTTTGAAAATATATCGAAGAGCAGATGAACTAGTTGTAGTGTAGAGGAAGGTTGTGTAGACCAAATTGAACTGTGGTAATATTATGGTTGATCAGCAGTTTGAAGAAAATTCAAATGATACGGATTTAGAAAAGACTTTGCACCATTTGCTGACAGCAGAGAACCCAAGCCTCGATGAATCTCAGTTGGAGAATGAGACTACTGGGCAAAAACATTTCACTTTGGAGAGTATACTAGAAGATGCAAATGAGGATATCTTTTTTGATTTGGATGAAGGTAAGAGGTCGCCGTCGGAAGATTTGCCAGAAAGCAATGTTAAGAGGGCTAAAATAGACGGGAAAGTCATATATGAACAACTGCTTACACCTGCATCGTTATCACCACAATCTATAGACGGGAATCAATCAGGTGGCAAATGTAGTAACGAATTCACAATGAATCAAGTAGCAGAGATGAAACGGAGGATCATCAATACGCACAAATTGTTACTAAATTTCAATTTCTTGAAAGAAGGATACGCTAGGACATGTGTCGAATTCAAGAAAGTTATGCATCATCTAAAGGACAGTGAGATTCATAGGGCTCATCTATTACAAGAAAACGAACAGTTAAGGGAACAAGTTGCAGCTTTAACAGCGCAATTAGAGCTTTCATAGCATAGCATAGTTAATAGCATATATCATCGCATTCGATTTTTATTTAATGAAAAGAAAGAATCAAGAGAATAATTTAATTCCAAAACAAAAATCACTTGTATATATACTTATTTAAAAGACGTATACTAATGGACTTAAGCCTTGATGGTGAAGACAGAGTGGCACTTACCACAGTAGTGTCTGTCCTTGTGGTTAGCCAAGAAGATACCAGCACCACAGTTGCTACACTCCTTTCTCAACTTGGAGACCTTACCTTCACCGTCAACCTTGAAGTAGCTCAAGATAGCCAACTTGACCTTCTTGTGCTTGTGCTTGACCTTCTTTGGAGTGGTGTAAACCTTCTTCTTTCTCTTCTTACCACCACCTCTCAATCTTAGGACCAAGTGCAAAGTGGATTCCTTTTGGATGTTGTAGTCAGACAAAGTTCTACCATCTTCCAATTGCTTACCAGCAAAGATCAATCTTTGTTGGTCAGGTGGGATACCCTCCTTGTCTTGGATCTTAGACTTGACATTGTCAATAGTGTCAGAAGATTCGACTTCCAAGGTAATAGTCTTACCGGTCAAAGTCTTGACGAAAATTTGCATCTTGGCTTGTCGGCAATCGAGAATGCTTCTTTCTTACCAAGAACTGGTTTCTTGTCAGGAACTATTGTAGAATATCATACATTACTTGTGTGTTGTGTTGAAGTATCACTAAGCAAGGGATTAGAGAGATTCCTTCGCGTCGGTGGCAAAGACGAAATTTTTCAAAACGAAGTGACGGCGCGACGACGCGCGTTGAAAAACTTATTATCTCATTTTTTTCAAAATAATGTTTGGATTGAATAAAACAGTCACACAAAATCCTCCAATGTTTAGACTGAACTACTCTCATTGATTGAAGAGGATTCGTTTAAACTGGGATTGGTCTATTTGTTACCAGTTGGTATCAATTGGTATCGGTTGATCTCAATGAGGCGTAATTTTTTCAGTTTCTGAACTTAATCGCTGTCGCTAGATGTTTCGTCATCCTTATACTTCGCAGAGATGACCTTATTGCTTCGTAAAAGCTTGACCAATGCATCTAGTGGGAATGAGTTTGGATTATTGCCCAGTTTTGAAAACCCAAGGATACGAAGTACTTCTTGCCCGTTTTTATAGCATATCACGAACGGTAATACTTTGATTCCCAGTTTCGAGACTAGAAACGGGCATTGATCGACATTGGTCCTCAAAAACATGGTGGTAAGATATTTTTCAGCCACTTGATTCAATTTTTGATCCATGTATTGACACTTTGCGAATTTATCAAGTCCAAAATGTACAACTGCGTTCGGTACTTTCGCTACAGTTTTCATCAGTGTCGATTCATCCTCAATGACCTTCAATGATCCATACCCTTCATTCCTGACGTTCTTTTCAACTAATCGCAGGTGATCGCTCACCTCTTGCATTCGTTTCTCTCTGTAGCTCGACATAAACTCTTCGTCCTCGATCTCATCCATCAGCTCGTCCAAATCAAGATCCTCATCGTTAGCTGATACCCCGTCCCGGTTTTCTCGCACAATTCGATCCTCATACGACTTGATCTTATCCATTCTTGTGTTTATTCTTTGCATTTTGTCTAGCAGTTGGTTTAAAATTGAAAAATAATCATAGCTTATATCGATCCTAAAAGATGCCATTAAGTGCGGAGGAGCACAGTAAACCGCTGGTAAAAGATGAATTCTATCTATGAATTGGATCCGAAATGGCGTAAGTTGCTTATGTCAAGTAACTTCCTCGGTGGATTGACTGTCAATGAGTTCGTGGCAGAGTTGAGTAAAGATCATTCGGTTAGGGGTTCTTCACTCAACCATGACGGTACAACATTTGAGAAATTAGATCCCAAGCCATACATTAGAACTTTCGAGTTTATATTAAAGGAACTGAATACTCTGAGCGAAGAAGCAGGTAATAAGAAACTACAATTAGCAGAGCAAGTCTCAGCACAGGAATTGCAACATTCAAAAAATGTGGTAGAGCTTCACTCCAATTTAAACAATATGACTAAGAAATATGACAAACTGGATGACCAGCTAACGAATGTTACTCAAGTGGTATCACCTTTAGGTGAAAAGATGGAAATCGCAATTAGAAGGAAGAAGGCTTACATAAAATCGGTTGAGTTAATTACTCAGTACAACGCATTTTATTCCATTGGGAAGAGCTCATACTTGGAAACTTTAAGAATTTCACCTAATTGGCAAAAGAAGACCCAGGCGGCTATTATGATGAAAAATCTGTTGGCACTTGCTTTGAAAGTAGAGACCAGCTCGATACCAAGAACCGGAGAAGTGGCTTCGACGATCGAAAAGTATTCAGAAATGATGGAGACAGAACTTTTAGAGAGTTTCAACAATGCTTATCGAGACAATAATTTTACTAGGCTGAATGAGATAGCTCTGATATTAAATCACTTCAATGGTGGAGTCAACGTGATTCAAAGTTTTATCAATCAACACGCATATTTCATCGATACTGATTTGATTGGCAAAGATGAATCAAACCAGGTTCTCTTGGAAGATGATTTCAAGGCCAGATTGACAGACCCTGACGCTCACGGTGTCCTGTACGAGAAAGATATGATCAATCATTTGAATGATATCATTACGGTGGTAAAGAGCGAATCTAAAGTGGTAAAAAGAGTTTTCGAAAAAAAAGCTTCCACTGTCATACAACTGTTTGTGCAAAGAATATTTGCTCAAAAGATTGAACCAAAAACTGATATATTGCTGAACATTTCACTTTCATTCTCCAATCTCGCATATGTTAGAATGTTACATGCTCTATATTCCCTACTTGGGCAATTTGTTGAGGACTTGACCGAGTTCTTCCAGCTATTGGAGATTGATAAGAATAATAACCTATCGAGCACAATAGAACAAGCCTATTCGGATCTCTTCTCAAAATACGTATACGACAGATCAAAATATTTTGATTTGGAAAAGAAGAGCTTGGAAGCGATCCTATTTGAAAAAACATCAGAGTTCAACATCAAGCATGACCGAGAAACTCGCTCACGAGCCTTGGCTCATAGGCTCAATAATAGCCTCGAAAGCAGCTCGGAATTGCAGGATTTGAGTCATACAACAAGGAGCAAGATGAGTCAATTAAACAATTTCATAAGAAGCCATATTGATACCGATAAATTAAGTTTGAACCGCAGCAACTCCTTAAATCGGTCAAACTCCTTCAATAACAACGTGAATGGTACAAACTCGGTAAATCAAGATCGAGAAGTGAGAAACGAGATAGATGATACTTTTAGTCTCCAGGATGCCGATTCCATGCTTAAATGCGTCGTTGAATCCATCGCAAGGGCAATGGAACTCGTACCCAATAAGGCGAATAGTTACAGTTATGAACTGCTTGAGGTTATGCTCATGGGTATCATAAGTTCTTACATTGAGAGTGCCCTCGAAACTGCTTATTCGCGGGTCACGAAGTTCGACATTGGCAAAGCTTCTGAGGTGGAGCTTTCTTGTTTGAAATACATCTCAGTAAGCACTGAAATTCTAAGTCTCACGTCAGCTTCGGTGAAAGCTATTTTCCTCCCAGTCTTGAGCAACTCACCTTCGGTGAAGAAGAAAATCATTGAAACTACAAACAATCAAATCAAGAGGTGTGAATTGCTCATTAACACAATTTTGGAAGAACTCACCGAAGTTTTCTTTTCGAGCTTTAAAAATTGTCTTGCAAAGCAAAAGAAGAAAGATTTCTATCCCAAATCCCAAGAGCTATTGGATCACGATACTCTTCCTGCCGTTGAAATCATTTCCATATTGAATTCGCTATACTCCCAGACCGTTTTATATTTGAAAGGTCAAAATTTACAATCTTTCCTCATAAAAATTGGCACCAGCCTTTACGATGAATTACTGGGCCATTATGGTAGATTCCAAGTCAGTTCTGCGGGTGGAATTATTGTCACCAAAGACATAATCGGATATCAGACAGCGATTGAAGAGTGGCATATACCTATACTATCTGAAAAGTTCGCAATACTTCGAGAGATGGCTAATCTGTTTACTGTGCAATCTGATCTGTTGGACTCGCTGACAAGGGAAGGCCACCTTGCCGAAATGAACAAAGACATTATCTCTGCATACATTTCAAATAGAGAGGATTACAATCATGAAAGGTTCATGACTGGGGTCAAGCTCAATCTCAAGCAATATACATAAGGTGCAATTAATTTGTCATTTACATAGGAATAAGTCATACAGAACTGTAAAAGTACGCAAAAACGAGCAGAACTAAAACGAGTGAGATGCCTGCGTTTATCATCAAAGAAATGATCGAGATTTCCTCCTTCACCCGATATTGAGAATTAATGTCGCTTTCTAATTTGTGTGAAGCACTTACAGGCATTGGTAACGAAGAGTCAACAGCACGAGAAGTCTTCCCCATCCTGCTAGCTACTGATCGATTGAAAGACCGAGGAAAGAAGTGCATATAACCGAGCCAACCCGCCGATAAGATCAGCATCAATATGTACATCTTTACGGGTTTAAAAGGGTCCGGCATGTAGCAGATATTGGTTTGATATGTTTTCTCAGTAAATGAATCTGGGTCATTGTGAAGTGACAGTAACTGAATAGCGGGTCGATTAATACCCATATTCATGGCACAGGATTTTACAGTGATCTCTTCCGCAGTCTTGCTGATCCCATCAGATAGGTAGCTATGAGAGATATGACAATAATCATGATCATCCCCAGAAAACAATATTTTTGGTTGAACCTTTGCCAAGACGTCTTGAGATAGGTCTGCATCTATTACAGTTTGATATTGGTCACCCTGTTGTAGTGGGAAAGGGTTTTTGGACTCCCGCTTGTCACCACACACTTGCTTTTGTGGATCTCTGTATAGCGGTACATGAGACAGTAAGATCCTTGGCAATGGGTGCGATTCTTGGGCAAAGTTGTCTAAAAACTCCTTTGGAGCTGAGGCAACATTCGGATTGACACGATCTGAAAGCGATATCGTATCTAGCAGCACAAAAGTATGATTGCCGACATCCAAATATGACGAAGGTTCTCCAAAATAGGTCTTAAAACGATTTAAACTCTTTTCAATGATATCGTTTCCAAATCCGATGTCATGATTGCCAGGGATGCTCATCACAGTTTTACTGAAGGGCCGTTTAGGGAAAATTTTATTAAATCTCTTGTACTCCTCAATCCAATAGTCATCTTCCCAGTACCGACCACCATCGAATAAATCACCAAGAAAGAATGTGGTATCAGGCTTCAAATAGTAATGCACAAATTTCCAGTTTCGTTTATGATAATGGTCGACTATTAAACTTGTAAGATAGTTGACAAATCTTGGCCTGCCAGGATATGAATAAGCATCCATTATTTGCGGATCTGCAAATAAGCCTACCCTATGTGCTTCGGCCTGCTCGGGCCAATCTTCCCATCGACCCCATTGGCAATTATTCATTGCTCTCTTGACCACACTTCTCTCATAGTAATTGATGAGTAAGCCCCACGAAATGAGCATCAGTAGAATGTGTCGCCAGTACACAGAACGTCCTGTTCCACTGTTTGAACGAGATGACCATTTCTTACCGGTCTCCCCATAATCATCATCCTCTTTCTTCCTGGTTTTCGGTGACAGATTCTTGGGACGGGTTCTTGACGACATTCCAACCCGTTTAAAACCTAGCTGCAGCCTTTTAACCTCTTATATGCCGATTGTGTATAAGATGTTAGGTGCAATCCAAGTTGACTTAGATATAAAGGTCCAAGCGCATTACATACGTTTGTTGATCAACTTCAGTCCAAGAACTTGATATTCACTAAAGCCCTTCCTGATGATCAGTTAGGCTCTATGTAGGCTTAAATCTCAGCTCTGCATTAGTGGTACGGTCTTATTTGCTCATTCTGCTTGGGTAGGTCATCTTTTATGGAGAGTTTAAAAGTGACTTAGATGGTTAAGCGCGACTGTGAGTTGGCACAGGCATTTTGAGCCTACTATAATGGTAAACTGGAGGTTTAGGTATGGTCTTCGAATTGTTACTTCTTGTTTCGTGCGTTTTGCATCTAGTGGCGTTTTGATCAATTAGCCGCCCAGATGGTATTGAATAGTACAACCAGATGAATCGAGTGGAGAGCCAGATATCTGGGAGCTGATGTGTATTATAAGAGATTGGCAAAGCACGTTAAAGGCGAAGTGTTGTAGAGTGGTGAAAGGCGATAGCGAGATGAGACCGTTCGATAATAGTGCCAAATATATCAGAAGTTGACTCAAACACGAGTATTAAGTACTCATTGCACGTATGTGGACTTTTGGTACTACGTATATTGGAGGTCTCAGATCTGTAACTAAGAATAATGGCTTACTTTCATTGAGGAACAAATTCAAACCAAGAATATGAACGTCATAGGGTCTAGGCCACCTCCACACGAGCCTTGCCAAATGATAAGTTCGGTTCTACAAGCATTACATATGAATGCATTACATATGAATGCATTATATATGAATGTTAGGTGTAAATTTTAGTGTTCAATGGTCCAACATGCTAGTGAAGCCTGAACTCAATGATCATAATTATTCAAGCTACAAGCATCCTGTTGCAAACATTAAGGGAGCAGTATAAGTTTGCCAATTACCTTTTGACAGCGAGTAATAAAAAGGGCCAGAGACTTGATTCATTCGTTGTGAGCTCTTCCCACTTTTGATTTGTTATATTAATCGTCTCAACGCTTATTTCGAAAACTATGAGCGCTCATAAAAAACGTTCACCAAGCGACCAACGACTGGCCACAAAGTGGTTTGCATGGTTGTTTCTTAATATGGCCGGTGCCCCGAACATAGTAAGGACTTTGAGATCGAAGAAGACGGTTAAGGATCACGATGCTGATAAGTTTAATTTCGACAAAGAAGAGTTTGAGATACCTCCCAAGCAAAGGCTAAAAGTTACGAACTGGGGTAAATCTCGACAAGAACCTGCGAATGGAGTGCCAAGACAAACAGCAAGTGGCACTGAGCAAGATGTCTTGTCTGATTTAGAACAAAAAACTGAAAAGATCAGTAGCATGATACTGGACATAGCCAACCATAAACTTGCTGATATTGACCCAAACAGTTGCGAAGACTTGCTTTCAGATGCACTCTATAACTCCTTCCACAAGCACATGCTAAGGCAAGAGACTCGGATGCTCGAGGGGGATGTTGCAGAGGGTGAGGCAGAAGCTGAAAGACTCCATTTACTTTCTGAGAAACTGGATATGATACACTGGCCCATAACTCTAAGAAAAGTTACAGTGATAAACGACCCACAAGATGAAGATGAATGTTCGAGAAAGAGGGAACTTACTAAGAACTGTATCACTTCAATGCTTGAAAAATTCGAGGCAATGAAAAATCGAGGCATTATGGTGGCTAGAGGCTTTAAGAGAAACCGAATAGATCCAGCAAAAGACCTATCAAAGATTTATAACAAGGTCGATAGAAGACTGGTGATTAATTACAATAGTTCATCAGACGAAGAAGAAGAAGATCTATCAGCAGAGGAAATTAGACGGCATAGAAGACAGAGAAGACAAGAGCAATGCAGGGGATCTTTGATTATTCAGCTTTCAATGAATCCAAATGCAACTAAGTCGAGGTACGCGATAGTAGCAGAACCGTTGAGGAAATCATATATCATAAAAGTGTCTCAGGAAGAGAGGAAGAAATGGAAGATGCAAATGAGCGATACTTCAAAGACGTTTGAGTATTATCCTCCTCTAGCAAACCAGACTGCAGTATTGAAGCGCAAAGTGGAGATACCTTTGACACTAGGTCCCAAAACCTCAGACGAGTCACCTGTCACAGTCGCGCCTACCTTACGGGATAAAAGGAAGCTTTTATCGACTACTGATGATATTGTTACGGCGCCGAAAAACAGTACGGAGATGCCAAGTAATGTCAAAAGGGTATTGGATGATGTTGCGAAAGTGGCAGATGATGTAACGAGGAAGCCAGATGATTTTGCGAGAGCAGCACTTCTTGTTAAAGGAAATGGAGTAAAGACTAACAACAGAATACACTCCCCGCCTGTAAGGAAAAAGAGAAGGGTTTAATGGACGATCGGTGTCATTCAGCTTAGGTGCTCATTGATAAATTCGATATTGAACAGCTATACAGTAAATCACGCCATGACTAACTTGCTTGTCTCACCATTTTGGTGAGATCATCTAAAATCACCTGCCCTGTCAATGCAGAAAGCAATTTTTCCAGCTCACTTGAGAAATCGTGTTTCGATGTTGATGTAAGATGTTTTTTCTTGAGTTCAAGCGCCTGTGCGCCTTCAACAGTCGATATGTCAATCTTCAACCCATAATCAGCTATCAGAAACGACTTCAGTCTCTTCAGACACTCAAGAACTACGAAGGTATTTTCCACGTTCTGAGGAACGTTAATCTCTTCTTCATCTTGATACTCATCGACCAAAGATTCTGTTAATTGCTCTGCTTGCAACTCTATAATGTTTAGTATTTCAGCCAGTTCAAACTGGCTGGGAAAAGACAAGGAACATAAGTTCGCAGAGATAAACAAAATCGAATCTTTAATCATATCTTCGGTATGAGGTCCGTTGATTTTATTGAAATAAACTTTTAGAACCTTGAAAACGCTCTTGAAATATCTCGTCGAGTTTTTTTTACCCATGCCAACAATGTTTTGTAGATTATTCAGGAAGAGCTTGTTCCTAGAAAAATTCCTACCTTGCAAAGATTGAGAGTACTCAATTGCCAGCTTGACACCTGGTGTTATGCCACTAAAGACCATAGTTTCGTATTTCTCAAATAACTCTGTCAACATTTCGATTGCCACATGTCTCATGTAGTCGTTTGTCGAAGCAATCAGGCTGATGAAAGTTGGTATACAATGGGAAGGGTTGGTATAGCCGTATTGCAGTGTCAGCTTTAAAAGCCTGACAGCAATTAAGGAGCTCTTTATATCTGCTAAACGGCACACTTTTAGGATATGTCTTAGAAAACGTGTTATGAGTGCAGAACAAACTCCATCATTCGCTGATTCTACTCTTTTCTCTTTCAAAAGTTTTTTCTTCAGTCTTTCATTCGAAGAAATTGAACCATTGACGCCAGTCTTCAGAATGGACCTGCGTTCCTCGGCTGTAAAAAAATCATAAAGGCTCTCCAGTATGACAAGTTTAATATCCAAACTGGCTGACTCCAGTTCTCCATCTATGAGGGATAGAATTGGTTTCGAATTGAAAAGATTTGGATGACTGCCGCTCAGTTGAACCAGATTTTTGATTGCAACTCTGCGTATTACATGTGGAACGCCATTACGGGACAATACAATAAGACGCTTGGCAACAAAAGCATAGACAGACTCGTCTTCTCCAACTAAAACTGGTTTCCCTGTGAAGGTCGTAAAATGACAGTAACGAGCAAACCCCGTCGCAAGATAAATTAATCTCTGAAGCTTACCTTCGGCGGTGATGGTCGAACTCTTAGTCACTTGGCTGACATATGGTGTCAGATGCTGGAAACAGGATGAGCACGCCTTGAGCACTCTCCCTGTATCATTTCGATGAGTAGCAACGCACCATATGAGAGGCATAGCTTCGGATATCTCTTTCACGTTCATTCGTGGTAGCCTGCTCAGCAACGTAGTTTCTAGATCATGAAGAAACTTTGTGCTGAAGGTCGAATCCTTTTCCAGGATATTTCTGAAAACATGCAAAATGTAATATTGAATGTCGGATCTTTCATCTGACATTAGGTAAGGGTATAATGCAATAATATGGTTCTTCGTAATGAAGGAAACATTGCAGTCAGCAAATTTCGCCAGTAAAAAAAGTAGATGTTCTCTATTCCACATGGTTGATATTTCCTTTTCAGAGGCCTGCAATTCTGTTATAGTTTGAACCAGCACGTCAGTTATTTTATTCAGACACTGCTTGATTGCAACATAGGTCTCTGGGGAATGACTATCTCCGTTCAGTAGGTAGAAGTTCAAAAACCACTCGAAATGGCGCGAGCACTTTTCGTTGATGCTAGCCACGCCAGCCATTCCTCTAATCACTTCTCTACATTTCTGAACTTGTCTTTCAGGCGATGGTTCCTCGGTAATCGATGAAACCCATTGTTTCAGCAGCACATCTCTCGCCATTTCTATAATTGAGTCTTCTTCATCCTCCATTCTCAACAAAATTCTTGATGCCACCGTAGCCTTTATTTGTTGGGAACCGGTTTCAATGTATATCTTCTCGTTCATCTTGAGTACCCGCTTACGGATTAATGTACTTTCGTCATCATAATTGTGATTGATTTGTTGATAATATTCCTCGGCCGATGATCCCCTGTTGATAAGGTCTAGTATTGCATCTTTCACGGATGCGGGAGAGTTTTCTAAGGTTTTCCCAATAGTGTGCTTGACCATTGGGCTAAATAGTATCGCCTTATCATGAGACGCCAGCATTGAAAGGCATTTGATTGCTGTCGATTTCATCTTTATCTTCTCACTTTCAAGTAATGTTAACAGGACCTTCAAATATGGTTCATAGAGGTTCATGAGATCGAAAGCATGCAAAAAGGAATAATAATCATATTTGATATCCAAGTATTTGATCTTCGGAACATTTTCACTGCTGCTAAATAAAGATTCTCCTCTGTTTAGTTCTGTGAATAGGATTTCGAGAAATTTGTCACTTTGAGCTTTATCATCCTTTGTATATTTAACTGCCTTCAGCAAAATACCAACGACTTGATTCCATAAGTATCTTGCTCCAGAATGCCTTACGCCTTTTGACAGGCAGAACTTCAAGCAGTTTTCGTAGGAGCTTATGAATTGTGGTAAGCTTTCCGGATAATTCACTAGTTTTATTAAATTGTTTCCTTCATTTGGTCGGGTCGCACATTTGATTTCAAAGATAGAGGCGCCAGTGGCTCCAAGAAGCTGCAAAAACGTGGTCTCCACGTTGGCAGACTGCTGTTGAGGCGAAGAGGTAGCGGTAAGGAGTTTTTTGAAGATAACATCTAGTAAATGTTGCGAAATCGAATATTGTGGATAGGGAAGTAGTGCGATTAGGTCGTAAACGTAATTTTCAATCACATGCCGATAGGAGGAGGGGTTTTCAATCAATTTATTTAAAAGCACATCTGCTATTCTAGACCCAAATGCAGTCGAGTGTTCAAATTCGATAGTAAACCTCTCTTTGACATACGCTAACTTATCGCTCGTTTCTTCGGGTAGATTCTTGCAATGATCGGAGCAATTTAGGGTTTCGAGCATTGACACGATCGTCAGTGTGAAATCGGTCACAAATATGTCACTGCCAACTTTTCGGAGCTTTTTTTGGTTCCTTTTCACAGGTGTTTGCTCGCCATGGGATAAAAGCTCCTCTAAGATAAACTCCCTTTGTTCAGAAACCTTTTGGAACAATGTGACTAATATCTTTCTGCTTGAATCTTTCATCTTATACCAGCTATTTTGTAGTTGAAGATCAGTGACGGCCTCCGATGCGTTAGTCATGAGAAGCTTTGCAAATAAATAGACGAACTTGAAAACCAAGGACTCATCTATGAAAGAAACATTATCAATGTAGCTAGGAAGCAGTGAAATAGATTGCTGTAGTAAAATTGTCTGATCCTTGACGTTGTCGACATCTGATGGTTCGCTCAAAAGATATTCGAAGGAAGCGCTCATGAAGTTTGTGGGTTCAGACACAAACTGCTCGAGGAAAAGACGCTTGTCATTCTTGGATATCATGAATATAGTGAAAATCAGGGAAGTCGAGGCATGGGCAATTCTGCTTATTATTCTATCTTCGTTACTTTCCTGAGAATGCTGCGTCGCACATTCAATGTTTCCAACCAAAATTTTAAGCAAATCAACAAGCCATGAACTCTCGACGCTATGCCATGAACTTGGGACAGATAGAATATTCTTCATAATAATGCTTAATTTTGCTAGACAGGTTTCAGAAAGGACAGGCGCGTCGTCAACCACTGGATACCAATACTCGGCAGCTTCGAAATCATCCTTTTTTATGATGCCTAGAATTGTAGTCAGTTCCTGTATATATTTGTCTCCCAAATCTACCCTGTTCATTGATATACCAGATCCAGTCTTTATCCTCTTTGGTGAACTCTCAGTTTTGAACTCCATTTTGCTTTCACCGTCATCTGTAGACTTTGACGAATGTTTCCCTGGTCTTTCCAATTGAACAAGTAGACTTTCTTTGATGTTATCACTTGAAACTTGGGCCGAAGCAGCAAGGCATCGGCTTGCCAAAGGAGAGAGACCATCGAACAAGGTCGCACTTTGGTTGGTAGAACCAAAAGACATATTTCGTGGTCTTCTGAAGAGTAGTTCTTGGTTTGCATCATCTGCCACATCAAACGACATTGGTTGCAAATCTGAGTATGCTTTAGTGTGTTGCGTGGCAAAGACATCTTGCCGCTGGATCACATTAGTCTCAAATTCCGAGTCGAGTAAGTTCGAAAGACCTAGTTTGGGCACCAGGTAGTCTACAGGGGCATGAGCCACAGCTTCAATCAGCCTTTTGGGTATCTTTTTATCCTCACCTGGGAAATCTGACATAGCCGCTAAGCTCTATTCAGAATACTTGAGGCTTCAAAGGAATCTAGGCTTCGGTGAGAGCTACTCTAGATGACCTTAATTGTCTAAAAGACCAGCAAATGCTTCAAACTCGATTTTTCTTGGTCTTGTGTTACTGTTAAAGTTTGAACTATAATTGATGGTTTGAAATTTAAAAGGTTCGCGATCAACTATATTAACCGAGCACGAAGAACAGAGAGACTTAATGAGTATCGGCTCAAGAACTTTGCCAGTTGTGTGTGAGTGTAGTAACTACTTCATTGTGAACAAGCCATATGGGATGTTCTCTCAACCTGGTGACCTTGGTCAGAAATATGCGCATTATCCAGTTAAAGCGAAGCCTCCAGTAGTTCTGGATGAGTTAAGACGGCAGTATGGAAAGGGCAGGGTGGACGCAGGAGAGTGGAGGACAGTTCATAGGCTTGATGCGTGTGTTACAGGCGGTATGCTACTTGTTAAGAATAAGAACGCTGCTATTCAGTTCTCTAAAAACCTTCGAGCCGGCGGTAACAAGGGTTTTAAAATGACAAGAAGATATGTTGCAATTGTAGGTGAAGGAGAAATTGGAACCAAGTATAGGAGCGATACTGGAGTGATTCAGTGTCTGGGGATGACAACAAGGTATAGGCGATTTGATGAAAAATGTTATGTACTGGAATTGATCTCTGGCGGTAAGCACCAAATTCGCCGCCATTTGGCACAAGGAGTCGGACAGCCGATCCTTAACGATGAGAAGTTCCAGGGTTCGTTAGTGCCGGGGACAAATCCTGCCCAGATCGCTTTGCATTCGGCATGTATCAAGACCACAGTGGGTTTCCAGAAGAGGTCGCATCTGATACCGATGGTCTATAACAACGATGGGAAATTGTGGGACCCTAAATACGTTGACCGCGAGGGCAACTTTAACCTTGAGTTGCAGAGAATGTTGCTGAACGATTGGACCGATATCGTTTTTTAGGCACCCTTTGTGCTTGTTTGAGCCAAGAGACAATCTAGTATCCTGATAACCAGCAGCCTATTACATCGCTTGTCCTTGGTTATTACCTCATTTAGCTCCTGGATTCCTGAACGATCAATACCAAGCACTTGGTTAACCCAGCGCGACCGAATAGACTGCCATTGTTTTTCGATACTTGCATCAACAAATTTTTTGAACTCTCCACCAACTGGGATTTCTTTACCAGGTCCTAATTTGTTATCATTGGGGAATAACATGGACCTCAGTGATACAAACAAAGTTCTGGTGTCATTTTTCTTGAAGAAACGTGAAAGTATGTTGAAGAAAAGGTTTTGCATTATGGCATTGAGGGACTTGGACTTGGCAGACCAATATTGGACAGTTTTACCAAATGCATACAAAAAAGGCTTTCTTTCGGGAAGCTTAAGTACATCCACAAACAGCGAGAAGGCTCCTATGTATGGGAATGGTCGTGAAAGTTTCGTTTTCGAGTCCTTGTTCATGGAAGTCATAAGAGCAATTGTCTTACCGACCTTGGCAATTGAGCTTTTAAAGTCCTGGAATGACCACTGTTTGAACCCATTTTTCGCCGGGCGAGTTCCTCGTACCTCACATATCTTGTCAATAGCGGCAACAACGAAGTAGGGTTCAGTAATCTTATCTAGCACTTTTCCCAGTAATAAATTGTTAAAGAGAGCTTGAAGGAAACTTGTTTGTAGCGTGGATTCACATCGTACCGATGATAAAATGTAATTAGTCACTGTTTGGGGATAGTATCCCTCCTCATATGAAGTCAACTGGCAGTAACGTCTAAAAACGTCATCTTCTCGAAGACATATCCTCATTGTTCGGATGTGTTGCGACAACAATAGCGGCAAATCGTCAGTCAAGAACGATTCGTAACGAAAATCAACCTTCTTCATCCGCGAAACAATCTCTTCGACTAACTCAAACAATTGTACCATAAACTTATCATCAGAAGTTGGTATCTTGACGCCGTACCACGATGTTACAAAGTTCTTCCATATAAGGCACATAAACGCATGAACAGGTAGGTCAACAGCTGGACTCAGCTTACAAACCCTTTGATGTAGTAATTGTGGGTACACTGAACTACACAAGTCTTGCAAATAAGCGTCTGAATTCTTTTCATGAGCACTTTCGAAGGGCAGGTCAAGATCTGAACCATTATTAGCCGTACCTTGTTGAGACCCCAATTTTGCAACACCAGGCAATTCTCGATGCTGTCTATACTTTTGAAACTTTGGTATAAGGCTCGAGTTTGTATTGTACAGAATAGCTGACATTGTGCATCGTTCTAGTGTAATTGAGAAGTGAATAAGTCATCTTAGTCTTCGCGATAAAGAACAGAACAAGACCGATGAAATGGATGAACAACTCATTCAAGCACTGGAAGATCCAACTAAACTACACTACAAAGAGTTGTGGCTGGCTGAAGAAGATCAATTGAGACGCAATGTATTGGAATTGTTTGCCTTTGGAACGTTAAAAGACAAACCCGATGATATGACCTTGACAAGTCTAATGCAAAAGAAACTGCAGAAACTCTCGATCGTTTCTCTCAGTGAACTACGCCGGGAGCTAACATACACTGAGATCCAACACGAATGCCAGATCTCAGACATTAGCACACTAGAAGAGCTTCTAATCGAGCTACGACACTTTTTCGAGGTTAAACTAGACTCCGTACGACAAGTAGCCACTATCGGTCGATTATACGATTGTCGGGAGGTCTATTGTAATGAGCGACCTCTCCAACTGGTCCAAACCCTCCCTACCACTAAACAATCCCTGCTTCAGGACCTACATCGATGGAAAGACAAGCTGCAAACCGATATTATAGGTGAATAAAACCATATGCAATTCACGTTTCTTCGTTGCCTACAAATAAATAAGAATAAATAACATCTCCCTTAGTCCTTCTTAGACTCTTGAGACTCCCTATCAGCGGTCCATAGACGCGATAGAACTCCGATAATCCCATTCTCTTCTGTCTCGAGCTTATAGATACCCAATGCTGAGAACACGGAACCCAATGTCAATAAGTACATGGCATAGTTGTGATTTTTCCCATACACACGAGCTGGGATATAATCAATAATACAGGACTGGAACCCAATGTAAACATGTCCCAAAAGCACAGATGCCAGTAGAGAGTCCGCAACCGTGGAGATGGAACCACCTGCTGCAAGTGGAATAGTCACCAATGGAACCATAGCTACTGCCAAAGCCCTTTCAAAATCCCAATGGTAAGATCCATGCATCTTGTCAACAGCAGGAGGATGATACGCATCATTCGGAGTCCCAACCACACCTCCGGCTTTCTGGGGTAAAGTCGATAGGAAAGGTATCGTCAAATTCCTTCTAGCTGTGCATTGCAACGCCCTCCTAGCCAAGCCTTCCTTCACAAACGATCTCTGAAGCATTTTACGGAACTATCCTGATGATGTGGAAGTGATAGTGGATATGGCTTGAACAGCTTCTTATATATATAAAGGGATTTAAATTTGACGTTCCCAACTTTGCAGGGAAATTTCGGAGCCGAGCTAGGATTCTTTAAATAGTCACGTGATCTTCGAGATTTCAACCATTTGTAATAATATTAATGAAATATACCATATAAAATCGATGAATAAGTAGTAATACTGGTAGTTTGGAACCTTTTGGGGCGATATTGAGTGTTGAAAATGTTGAGGAAAGCTTCTAGACGGTTATTGAGTACAGCTGCGAAGAGCGTGCCTTTAACAAGGACTTCGGTGTTGAATAATGGGCTAACTGTGGCTACAGAACGAATTCCAGAGATGAGTACTGCAACCGTTGGAATCTTTGTGGATGCAGGTTCAAGAGCAGAAAACGAAAAGAATAATGGTACAGCACATTTTCTGGAACACTTGGCTTTTAAAGGAACGAAGGACCGCACGCAGAGTGGTATTGAATTGGAGATTGAAAATATAGGATCACATTTGAATGCTTATACTTCGAGAGAAAATACTGTATACTATGCCAAGAGTTTGAGGGATGATATCCCTAGGGCTGTGGATATCTTGAGTGATATTTTGACCAGATCTGTGTTGGATCCAAGGGCTATTGAGCGTGAGAGAGATGTTATTATTAGGGAGAGTGAAGAAGTGGATAAGATGTATGATGAAGTTGTTTTTGATCATTTGCATGAGATTGCTTATAAGGATCAGTCGCTAGGGAGAACGATTCTGGGGCCCGTCAAAAATATTAAGTCCATTACGAGAAAGGATCTCAAAGATTATATTACAAAAAATTATAAAGGTGACAGAATGGTTCTGGCCGGTGCAGGAGCAGTGGACCATGATGATCTGGTGAAACAAGCAGAAAGATTTTTTGGACACATTCCAAAATCTGAGTTCCCCGTACCTTTGGGTTCACCTAGGGGCCCTCTACCCGTTTTCACACGCGGTGAAAGGCTCTTGCAGGAAGACTCCTTGCCCACTACTCACATTGCCATTGCTCTGGAAGGTGTATCATGGTCTGCATCCGATTATTTCGTAGCTTTGGCTGCTCAGGCGATCGTTGGTAACTGGGACAGGGCTCTTGGGGCAGGTACAAACTCCCCTTCACCCTTGGCTGTAGAAGCTTCGAACAACGGTACGTTGGCCAACTCGTACATGTCCTTTTCCACTTCCTACGCAGACTCGGGATTATGGGGTATGTATATAGTCACTGACTCTGCCGAACACGATGCCAAGAAGATGATCGATGCGGTTATAAAAGAATGGCGCCGAATCATGTCTGGTAATATATCCGATGCTGAAGTTGGGAGGGCTAAAGCTCAATTGAAAGCAGCGTTGCTTCTTTCATTGGATGGCTCTACCGCGATTATCGAAGATATGGGTAGACAGATAGTCACCACAGGTAAGCGTTTATCACCAGAAGAAGTCTTTGAAAAAGTTGACAAGATTACAAAGGAAGATATCATTATTTGGGCAAACTATAGACTAAAGGGTAAGCCACTCGCCATAGCGGCTTTGGGTAATATGAAGACAGTCCCAGGTGTGGGTTACATCGAAAAAGGTTTACAGGCATGATTGTAAGTATAAATATGCTACTTTTTAATTAAACGAACCTCTGAAATGAACTCGGGTCTCATGAAGATCTCAATAGTTCATCTGTAATCTTGTCGTCTGTTGCATCGTCCGTAGAGTCAAGGGTCTTAATCCCCAACCGTCTCAAGACTTCAACAATTTTTGGCTTAGCGAATCCCAGGGCTTCAAAATGTTCTACCAATGCGGGATCGATCCCATACAATTTTGCCTCATCTACGTCCTTCTCGGAGTCTTTACCATTTGCCGAAGCGTATAATTTAGTCCATAGAGCAGCTGTCTTATTGAAAGAATCCTTATCCCGTAGGTAGTGTTGTGCCACTTCAGCATCCTGTGGATCGTTGGGTTCTGGGGATTGTAAGAGAGCTTGTAGCGATATTAATGCCGATTTCAATGTTATAACGGGAGACCAGGCGTTCTTCAAGATATCAAGACAGATGGCTCCAGTAACAGATGAAACATTTGGGTGGTAAACTTTAGTATCGAATTTCATCTTCGGCGGCTTGAAGGGGTATTCCATCGGAACTTCTATATCCACTATGAATAAACCTCCATCGTAAGGAGTCCCTGGTGGACCTAAAAAGGAACCTTTTAAATGATGAATATCTGATTCAGTGACAAATTCTAGATTAATTTTAGCCGCGGGATCATCCTTAACAGCTTGCATCTCCTTCATAATTCTCTTAGCTCTCGACATCTTTAATAATTAGATTTCCAACTGCTTTGCACAATGGACCCCTTCACTTAAACTCTTACTCCGATCAATGAGCCTACTGGATGGCAAGTCGATGTGGTTGAAACTTAAGTTTGAAGACTATGTCGTTAGTTACTTGAACAGATGTCATTTGTATCAATAGGTCGTTTTTCGTGACTGTACCATAGTTAACATTATGAAAAGGTTCATTAAATAGTGAATTAAGTCTATCTGCAGGCTCAATCAGGCTTCTGCTAGCTCGTCGTCCTTGCTGTTGCCGTTCTGACTGAACAGATCTGTCTCTTCTTCTTCTTCCTCTTGATCCAGGTCTCTGAAGACACTTTCTTTTGGGATCCGCTTCATGATTTCCGGTTTGTCGAAAAGTGGACCAATTTTGCTGATCCACCGTTGTCTCTTATCCAGTAAGGCTTTTAAGCTAGAGTTGGCAGCCTTTTGCTGCGCTGCTTGTGAAGCGTTCTCGGTATTGACCGCGGTAGAGGCTGCCGACGGTTGTTTCTTGCGCTTCTTTGGTACTCTAATTCTCTTGACGTATGCTTGGTCTATCTGCTTATCCAAGTCATCGAGAATGGACGAGTATTCTTGCCACGCAAGCTTTCTTTCCAATAAAGGCACTAGAGCCGTCTTTCGTTTTTGGTTCTTTACAGTGACTTGTTTGAGCGAGTTTTGCAGCTCTCTAAGTTCTGCACTGACCTCATCGTCTTCTCTGCCAGTGAGCCAGTCTGGATCATCACCCGTTGCGTTGTTTTCATCCTTGGGCATGTTAACGTAGATACCGACGAACTTTAACTCCCTTTTCAATCGCTCTTCAAATGTGGGATAATCGAGATTGATGCTGTTGATCTTCCACATCTGCGGGTTCGGCAGTGTACTTGTTGTACCGCTGGGTGTCGTTCTTAAAATATTATCAACTTCGCTCGCCGGTGTATTGACTGCAGTTGGATCGGGAGTATCTTCACGACTTTCTAAGGAATCTCCTTCTTGCTTTATTCGTACGTTCTCTCCATCTTCTTTAAGGATTGCTGACAGCAGCCTAGAGACCAATGGACCGCAAGAGATCTCTTCGGTGTCCAAAGTGGCATCAGCTATATCGGCGGCACTTCGGCGAGGCAAGACCGCAGTTGGATCGTTGACTGGTGGTGGAGATGTACCGGCCAGACCGGATATATTATCCTCCTTGTCCCAAACGTCGCTATACAAGGGTCCCAGCTTCGGTATAATGTAGGGAGTCACCTCGGGATCGTATAGTTTATCCATCTTCAAACCAGCAGGGATTATGTACTTACTCTTGAGCAACTTGATATCGTCATCGTTGAGAGCACGAAAGAAGTTTTCGACAAAACTGAGAAAGGTACCATACTGAATCTGGTTTGTGGGCTTCGGGTGTGAGAAATCCATATCTGGTAGCTCGCCCGGGAGTAGTTCCTTCAAGTCATTTGTAGGATAACTTGCCACATCGTATTTTTTCCTCAGACTATCTTCACCCGTACTTTCAAGACCAGTATCACTAAAAAGCCCCAGCGCTGCTGCTGCCGCCGGCAGCGTTTGTGATACTACAAACTCTGACTTGGGATTCTTGACCGATGGATCGTTTTCCATCTGACTCACATCCACATCAGGCTCGTTCTGCTCATCAAGCTTAATTTTCTTGGTCGGACTCACTGGAATGTTATCTGTGGGCTTCTCTCGTTCACTCTCATCCGCTTCTTCGTCGTCATTATCAATATTCAAGGATCTTTTTCTCCTCTTCACCGTAATCGGCTCTCTCCCTTCATCAGATAATTCTCCAAGATCCTGCTCCTTTGGTTCACCTGGAATTGTCTTACCATTAGGCACTGACTGTTGTTCAGGGCCAGCCACCCGAGACTCTTTAATCTTTCGCAGCGTTTCAATAGTATGTCTATCGCTCTCGGCAATATTCCCAAGCGAAACCAGCAATTTCTCTAACTGGGCTCTCAATTCTACCAATGCAGATCTTGCAGGAACGCTACGAACATGTTTCCCATTAAGCATTCCAATATCTCTTTCGAAGGACAGCGAAAGTGTCCCCAGTATCTCAGACAGCAGCTGAGAAGGTGGTTCAACTTCGGGCTCTTCCACCTGTGACTGGTCTCTGGGGCCTTTCCCCCTTTTGGCAACTCTTGGGGCCATGACGAAGCCGCTTGGATCGCAGTTGTTGACACTTAGCTAGTATCCAGGCTTGTCTTTAAGTGCGTGAAGCCCTTGTAACTACAGTCATAAAATACGTTTGAAATTTTTCAACCATAGGCTCTCTAGAAAGAAGCTTCAATAGCTCAGCTAGGCGATTGAGGCGGCTTGTAGTAGGTTTGAGATGAATTGGAAGGTCGTTACACGGTTTTTAAGCTCTTCAACGAGGGTATTGGCCGATGAAAGCGTTACTGTTGGTGCAAAGAGCGCAGCAAGTCCCAAGACCGCTAGAGCTCTGTCAATCTCGCCCAATTTGTATCTGGAGCCATCTAAATGGAAAGGTTTGCCGTCTGAGTCTATTTTTCAATTGTATCGTGAGCGAATTGTCAAATTGGGTTCCAATTACAAGCAGTGCGATGCGGAATTGGAAGCTTTGTTGAGTACTGCTGAAGAGACTGGCGTCCTACAGCGTGATATCCGTAAGATCTACCATAATGGTGAAAAGGGTGCAGCAGATATTATTGGAGGTAGTTTGCAGGATAGTTATAGTCCTCGCCCATTCTTGTTCGATGAATTACCTTCTCAGGCGCAAGATCTTGTTGCCCAACATCGTGAACAGAGGTTTTACAATCGACTAGCAGCATACGAATTGCCCTTGTTGGCACAATACCGTCAACCATACAGAAAACAAGCTACCAAAACTCATCCAATTCAGTACAGGTTCACCACTTATCTGGGCGAAGACCATCCCAATGCAAGCAAAGTGGTTTTGCAGGTGAAAACACAAGACCTGGGATTGAGCGCCAAGGAAGTGCACAAATTCCGTCTGCTGGCCAGGACACGTTATGACCATTTAACAGACGTTTTTAAGATGTCTACCAGTAAGTTTCCAGAGGCTGCTCAGAACGCTCGTTACTTGAACGATGTATTCCAGAGACTCCTTAAGGAGAGCAAAGACCTCACAGATGACTTTAGTGATGTGCCACTAGACACTAGACATACCGTGGCCAAGAACCTGCGCAAGAAGAGACACGATCATGTATTCCCAGAAGAATGGAAACGTCCCGAAGATGCTCCAAAGCCCAAGCTTGATATTGTTTCTCAAATAGAGAAGAACTTGTGAAACACTTACACGACTTGTACATAATAATTATAAAAACAACACCTTCCTCCCTCAGTTACGACTTGATTCTTTATCCTTCTTACGGTCCTTCTTCTTCTTCTTCTTCTTCTTTTCAGAAGAACCAGAGCTAGACTCATCACGAGAACGTTTCTCCCTCGAAGCAGCTTCAAATGGTTCTTCCTGTTGAATATCAAAAGGAATTGGAATAGCCGCAGTTATTGGACCTTCTGAAACAGTTAAAGTTCCATTTTTCTTTGCTTCCAAATATTTTTGCTTCTCAGACTGGTAATGAACGAGCTCTACATTATAGGCCTGTTTCCACTTCTCCTTCTCATCGTCGCTGAGCTCTTTCCATTTCTTGGAAATTTCCTGGGTGATTTCTGTCGAAGACAAAGGTGGTAATCCAGCTCTCTGGCGTGCATCCCGTAATTCCTGACGCACAAATGCAGAGTAGGCAAAGAACACAGTCAAGGGCTTCTTGGGTGCGTATGGATCACGTTCGGCTCTCTTTCTTGGAGCGGGCTTGGCTGCAACGGGTGCCGGCAGAACCACTTCCTTATCGTCCTCAGCGGGGTTCACCAACTCCGAGCTGATCCCATGTAAAGAATTCGTTGAAGACGTTAAACGTTGTAAAGCCTCTGTCAGAGTCGTGAAAGCTTCGATCTTCTCTTCCTCATCGCTACCAGTGGCATTATAAAAGTCGACAATCGAAGACGCCGTTTGGTTCGCAGCACGCGACAGCTCAAACAAAGAAGCCACCAACGAGTCCTTGGCAAATCTTAATTTCACCGTTGGGTCTGTTGTCATCTTAACAGTCTCCTTATATGCTTGGTTTTACCTAGTTTGTGGTCTCCTTTCAAGAGCTAAACAGAGATTTTTCACCAGTCTAGGCGGGGCGTCAGTAAATCGCCAGCCTAGGTGGAAAATCACCAGCTCATCGGGCTGCACTGGAAGTTCAATCGACAGTTTAAGAGCCTATGAATCATCCCAGAGAGCTGAGGCACCAGGCTGCTGGTCATACTGGGACACTAACGGATCGAGATGGGCTGCTTGTGTTTAAACCTGCGTTGGATCGGGAGCTAGCGTTTTATCAAGCGGTGCAGAAGAGGATGTATAGTGAGGGAAATGATGACGGTAATAGAGAGGGAGACGTGCCGTTGTACTCCTGGATGCCAACTTTCCTTGGAACTTTGAATGAGGGAGAGCAAGGAACAGAAGGTGGGAAATATATAGTACTGGAGAATCTGTTGCACGGGTTCTCTGAGCCCAATGTGATGGATGTGAAGCTTGGGAAAGTGTTGTATGACAACGAGGCGAGTGTGGAGAAACGGGAAAGGTTGGCGCAGGTTAGTAAGACAACGACGAGTGGATCTCTAGGATTTAGAATTTGTGGGATGAAATTGAAACGGAATAAAATGGTTGAGCAGGTCGATCCAGCACATGTAGAACCGGATGAGGACGACTATGTGTTCTTAAATAAGCATTTTGGCCGCAGCCGTACTGAGGACAATATTGAGGATTCGTTTAGGCTGTTCTTTGCCAACAGTAAACTCTCACCAGAAAGAGTCAAGACATTGAAAAGGACTTTTCTTCATCGATTGCAATTACTGTACAACACTTTACTTGAAGAAGAAGTGCGCATGGTTTCATGTTCGCTGTTGTTTATCTATGAGGGCGAACCGAAGCGTTGGGATGCACTGAACGATCGAGATTCTCTGCTACGTGACGAGTTTATTGATTCTGGTGATGAGGACAGTGACAGTGAAAACGAATCTACTGGTGGGAAGACAGGATTGAGCTCGCTATCGTTGATCGATTTTGCGCATTCGAAGCTCGTTCCCGGTGAAGGCTACGACGAGGGTCTCGTGGATGCAATAGAAAATCTAATGACTTTATTTCACAATATTTGTATACGCATTTAATCTACTCCAAGATCTTGACAATCTTACCGATGGCAATAGTGGTACCTTGGTCTCTCAAGGTGAATCTTCCCAATTGTGGGTAGTCCTGGTAAGTCTCCACACACACAGGTTCTTCAGTCTCAACGACGGCGATGATCTTCATACCCTTCTTGGCGAACGCAGGTGGTTTCTTAGACTTACGGTTAGTACCCTTCTCTAGCTTATGCAGTAATCTGGTAATAGTAACTTCTTCGATAGCAGTGTGGACGTGCATGACACAAGAGAAACCGGCAGACATGATAGATTTGAGTTCCACAATGGCAATTTGTGCTACGAATCTAGTGACATTCTTAATAGGGTTCTTTGGAGAGGTCAACACAAAACCGGCAGATATTTCTTCTTCTTCAATACCTTTTATTCTCAATTTAACTTGTTCACCACAAATAGCCATGTCAACTTCACTTTCTGTTTCATTGTAAATATTTTGAATTTCGACATTGATCTTGTTTGGCATCAGGAGAGTCGAGTGGCCCTTTCTAATGTGACCAGATTCAATCTTACCTTCAACGATGGTACCCATGTCTCTCATTTTTGCTGCAATAGGCAACATGAAAGGTGCGTTGATGCGACGATCCATGTGGCTCATAGTATCCAGGTATTCGAGAAGCGATGGACCGCTGTACCATGGACAATCCTTTGGATTGACACGCTCTTTCAAACCTGCACCACTGTAACCGGAAACGGGCATGAAGATGACGTCCTCTTTAACGTTGTAACCGATGGCTTTTAAGAAATTGCTTAGGTTCTTCACACATTGATCGTAACGCTCCTGTGACCAGTTCACTGTAGGGTCGTCCATCTTGTTGATAGTAACGATCATCTTGTTCACACCTTGAGTCTTGGCCAATAGAGCATGCTCACGGGTTTGACCACCCTTCTCGAAACCGGTTTCGTACTCACCCTTTCTGGCAGAGATGACCAGGATACCCACATCAGCTTGAGATGCACCGCCAATCATTTCTGAAACATACATCTTGTGCCCTGGAGCATCTAGAATGGTATAACGTCTCTTTTCGGTCTCAAAATAAGCTCTACCGACTTCAATAGTCTTACCGTCACTTCTCTCTTCTTTGTTGGTATCCATAACCCATGATAAATACCATCCTTGTCTACCTGCATCCTTCGCCTCTCTTTCGTACTTCTCAACGGTTCTCTTGTCAACAGAACCAGTTAAATATAAGATGTTACCACCCATGGTTGATTTACCAGCATCGACGTGACCCATAAAAATGATGGAGACATGGTCCTTACCACCAAACATATCCTTCACGACTTCCTCATCGACTTCATCTTCTTGCTCTTTGATTAGAGCCTCGGCACTATTCGTAGTGTTAGTGTTTGCGTCTTCCTCGATCTTTAATTTTTCGACCTTAGGTAGAGCCTCCTCAGTCTTTGGTGCTTCCTCCTTGACCTCAGTCTCAGTCTTGGTCTCCGCCTTGGTCTCAGTGGCTTTCTTTGCTGGAGCTGGCTTTTCCTCCTTTTTATCTACTTCTTTCCCCTGAGAACCGGCTTCAGGCTTAGCATCAACCTTCTTAGTGGCATTTGCGAGTTTGATACCGGAACTGGAAACTAACTTTAATGACTTTTTTGGCTTGGCAGTAGTAGTGCTTTGTTGCTTCTGCTTCTGGAAATCTTCTAAACTCATTCCCTGTTGTTGTGGCTGAGCATTGTGCCCTCCCTGGTTGTAACTGTTGTAGCCTTGGTTGTAACTGTTGTAACCACGGCCTTGTTGTGGTTGATAACCCTGCTGATAACCTTGCTGGAAACCACCATAATTTTGGCCATCGTTTCCCTGATATGGTTGGTATTGTTGATATTGCTGGTATGGCTGGCTTTGCTGGCCTTGCTGGTTTTGTTGGTATTGTGCGTATTGTCCGTACTGTTGTTGAGGATTGAAGCCCTGGGAGCCCTGTTGTGCGTTGTAGTTTTGGTAATACTGCTGGTAGTAGTTATTACCACCCTGCTGTTGTTGCTGATTTTGTTCAGACATGATCAAAGGTATCTTATGAGATATGATTTGAACAGAGTAGGCGTTAGGACTGTTGGTGAAAGTCTAATAAATGCACTTCAAGACCTTAGTTAAACATCTAATTGAACTTCTAGTGAAATTTGGCTGAAAATTTTTCAATGCGTCGCTCACGACGAGCTCATCGAAAGATTAAAAGTGATAGTAACCAGCGAATCAATCGTGATTGAGACCTCGAGAGCCTGTATCAGAGTTGGATTGGCTTTGGATAACATCAATAAGGATTCTTTCATGAAGAATGGGCATAACTCGCTTAGTTTTGTGGCTTCTGATGCCCAAACTAGCCATCTATTCGTGTCTGAGATGTAACTAAGATTATCTGTCATATAGCCATACAGGTAACACAGCCTATGCTCATTTGGTTTCTAAGTCGATATTGTGTTTGCAATGTGTCCAATTACTAATATAACAAGCCAGAAGTCGGCGCCTACAAATTGACCTGTCGAACAATCGCCCTTCTCAATTGACAAATTATTGCCTTCTTGACTAATGAGCTATCAGTACCATTTCTAGATCACACATTTCGCTCCTCTGTCTACTTCCGAAGTTTGTTTAAACTTTACTTTGATTTAGCCGCCGAGCTTGCTAATTCACAAAATATTGTCGAGCACGCTTTGTAAGACTCATAATATCCATATCGGTTCTGGCATTCGTTTTCACTATTCAGGTCCATCTTGTTTCTGCTAAAAGACACAACGTCCAATGACCGACGCCATTTCCTTGATACTTGATATAATATTGAATATCCTTCAAAGACAGCGAAATGGATTAGCAAGTACTCCTCCGTGGGTCAATTAAGACCTTGGCATATCGTACAACCCCTAACCTGCGGTCCTGTCATAGCAAGCGCGCACGTACAATACTGAAATGTTCTTCATCTGCTAACATTCTCTTTTTTTTCTTCAAAGTATACAAAAGTGATAAACTTCGTTAAAGCCTAGTTCTCAATATACAGACTAATATTATTCTTCAACTGGATTAGGATTTTCTTCAAATCTAAGTTCTTCATCAGGAATATCTTCTATGACTATTCTCTTCTTTGGAGCGGGCTTGTCGTTCCCGTCATTCAGTTTTGGAACTTTCACTTGTAAAAGACCGTTACTATATGTCGCTTTGATCTCTTCGTCTTGAATACGAGGCAGAACAGGGAACTTGACGGTCCTCTGGAAAGCTCCGTATTTCAGTTCTGTGATCTTGAGATACTTTTCGCCAATGTTTAATTTATCTTCAATGTTACCCTTGATGATCAGCTCATGAGATGATGGGTGGTAGTCAACTTTAAAAGCCTTTGAGGTGGCACCAGGTAATGCCACGACAGCAATGTAAGCCGTTGGGGTATCGTAAACATTAACCTCTGGGGAGAATGGTACATCCAAACGACTTTCAGGTTTGGACACCTTGAGTGGATTTGGAGCAGATGGTCTTGAATGTAATGTTGGCTTCTTCTTGCTTGCTGGCTGTGCCTCTGGCTCAGGTTTAGTGCCTTCAGTAGCTGTACTGCTTTTCTCAGTTTCTGGCAATTCTTGTGGTTCCTTCTCTTCTCCAGATGCTGCACCAATCACAGTCTTCTCATCAGGCTGTTCTGGACCCACTTCTGTTTGTGGAGCCCCCAAAAGAGCGCCTAGTAGTTCCTGTAGGGGGTCTGATTCCTCATTGACTCTTGTACCCTCATAATCTCTTGATGGCCTACTATGGTAGTAAGAAGGGATACTCAGGTATGGAGGTTGTGCCCCGGCATTCTGTTCTCTACCTTCATCATCTCCAGCATCATATTCTTGCTCGTCGTCGCTGTAGTCATAATAATCTGGCCTATAATAGTAATGTTCACTAGGGATACCATAGTAAGCCGCTGGTGAACCTTCAAATCTTCCAAAAAGTGGGGAACGTCTGGCAGCAGTTCTTTCAGCCCTTCTTTGAGCTTCTGCTTCAGCATGGCGCCTTTGCAAGCTGTCCAGTTGATATGTAGGATTTCTAGCCTGCCCTTGACTTGACAAGGCATTCAGAACATCATACAATGATAAAGATGGCTGGTAAAAACTCATTATGGATTAAATAAATTGGAATGGTTTTTTCTGCTTTCTCTGAGAATCTTGAAAGCCAATTGACCTAACACCCCCTTTATATACGTTGCGTTAATAATTTGGGGATCGGAATATAGAGTGAGTTTTGCTCCTATTTAAAGAAAACAAAATGAAGTTTGAACTTCCTGTGCAAAGGATCATAATACAGCTAAGTAGAGTTTATCAATGGCTTAAATACTCAAGGTGATCAATCAATACAATAGTAATACACACTCATATACCTGGGAAAACAGTAATCGTATATGGAATCCGTTTTTTCACAAAATCGTGAATTAATTGGTTCTATAGTGTAGTGGTTATCACTTTCGGTTTTGATCCGAACAACCCCGGTTCGAATCCGGGTAGGACCTGATTTTCTCAAGAAGTAGAGATTGGTCACAATTCACTGGTCCTATAGTGTAGTGGTTATCACTTTCGGTTCTGATCCGAACAACCCCGGTTCGAATCCGGGTAGGACCTTTTTTTCAATTAACATACAGTTCCTTATTGATATTCAGTATTAAAGCCTATATTTCCCAGTCACTTATCTCAAGCTTATTTTATTATTGATACCGGATTTTACGCCTTCATTATTGTTTTTGACCCATTATCAAATGATAAAGATTACATTAAATCCAGTATGCTCTCTTGACTCGAACAACGGATTTGTGCATCGTTTTTAAGTATTATTTTGTTATCTTTCTTGGTTGAATAGACTTTTAATATGGAGAATGTTTTTTTTTCTAACAAGACATTAAATATTAAATTCCGACCCCATAACATGAAAAGAAGGTAAATGAATCATAGCTCTCTATCTGATTGTATCGTGTCTATTATTTTGTAGCACACAAATTCAGTCATCATTACTGCAACGTCTCTTCACTGCGTGCAATTTTTAGTTACTCTCAATCTATAACAATATACATAATGGGTAGGCAATGCCTCTTTTAAGGGAGCATATTAAAATAATCTTCAGCTTTCTAGTCGTTAAAGAGGTCACTTAGCATACAATTGAAGGTTGGAAGAGTTTTGAAATCAATATATTCAATATTGAAGCTCAGGAATCTAAAAATGGGAATTATTCAATGTACCCAAACGATTTTTACATGAGGCTGTGGGAGTCGGCATCTATGAGACCTGAGACAAGTGCAGAGACCTGATAAAACCTGCCAGTTGATGCTTAAACTCTGCTAGTATATATCATCTAACCCGGCTTTGAAAAATCGTACTCAACTACCCCTAACTTCGCCTAATTGCCAAGAGCATATGGATCGAATACAGGCTCAAGGTGAATTCACAGGGTATATACAGGGGAAATTGTAGCCCAGGAGCACTTTGAAGAGTTTGTGCATTTTCGCTAGACAAGGCCTTTTTTTTTTTGTTGACTTCTACGCCTTTTCCTCTGGCTAGGAATCGTGTTTCTGTTGATCTGCGATAACAAAGTTTGAATGTCGAACGAAGAGACCCCACAGGACTCCGTGGCCTCAATTGCACCAGATTCTACTGTATCACTTTCTTCGAGTGTCGAGGCTGTAGTACCGGAACCACAACAACCTGAAGAGGTCCCGGAAAGGTCGCAAGAGGAAGAACATGAAAATGAAAATCAAGATGAGCAGACGAATCTGAATGTGGTTGTTGATTCTCCTCCAAAACAGGAACCTGTTTCAAAAACCTCCAAGCACACGAGAAATATTTCGACAGTCTCTTCAGTCGCTGGTCACTCCAATATCAAATCAACAATTTCACTTGTGAAGGGAACTTTACAAGCTATACAAGAGGAAAGAGATCTTAAAAAGCACCCAAATGCGCAGAAAATGGTGGAAAGGACTTTGAGTAGGCTCTCAGAGACAATGACTCAATCAAATAACGACCCACACTATCTGGATTCCTTATTAGTTTTCGAAGTATTAAGATCTACTTGCAGAACTAAGTCCACCAGGATACAGTTAAAGGCGTTGGATTGTTTCTCTAAATTATTCTCCTTCAGGGCCCTAGATGAATCGCTTTTGGTCAATCCTCCAGACTCTTCAGCTTCCAATGATCAAAGTCAGGAGACTTCAACCACTGGAATTACACCACCACCAAAGCAGAAGTTAATCGATGCAGCAATTGACACTATTGCAGAGTGTTTCCAAGGTGAAGGCACCGATCATCGGATTGAGTTACAAATAGTCAGAGCGCTATCGAGCTGCATACTCGTAGAGGATGCGAGCTCTCTATGCCACGGTGCTTCTCTTTTGAAAGCTGTAAGAACAATCTACAACATATTCATCTTTTCCTTGAGTGGTTCAAACCAGGGTATTGCACAAGCTACGTTGACTCAAATCGTCTCATCCGTATTCGATAAGATAGATCTGCAAAAGCTCTCAGAAGCACCCATTGCTTCTCACAAGGAAAATTCAAATGCTTCAGTGGAGGTTGAAGCTGGCAAGGAAGAATCACCAGCTCAAACACCACTGACTCTGAGAACCATGGCGGCAATAAACGATGAAGATGATGAAAGAATCGTTGAGGCAGATCCACAGGAAAATGGCACCGGAGGAGGATCTTCAAGTACTGATGATCTTTTCATAAAGGATGCATTTTTGGTTTTTAGAGCTATGGCTAAAATTTCAGCCAAACCTTTGGAAGCTGATCTAGACATGAGATCTCACGCAGTTAGGTCCAAGTTGTTATCGCTGCATATCATACATTCGATAATCAAGGACCACGTTGACGTGTTTCTTTGCAGAACGGCGTACGTACCAGGTACTGAGAACGTTACCTTCCTAGAATCAGTTCGACAATATCTGTGCCTAGTGCTGTCCCGGAATGCAGCTTCTTCAGTTTTTCCTGTCTTTGAGATCACCTCGGAGATACTATGGCTTTTGATATCCAACCTGAGGGCAGAATTCAAAAGAGAAATACCGGTTTTTTTCACAGAAATCTATTTCCCAATATCAGAGCTAACTACTTCAACTCCACAACAAAAAAGATATTTTTTGAGCATTGTTCAGAGACTTTGTAACGACCCCAGAACGCTGATAGAGTTCTACCTAAATTATGATTGTAACCCTGGCATGCCCAACGTGATGGAGATGATGGTGGATTATTTAACGAGACTGGCTTTAACGCGGGTTGAAATCAATCAGACACAGAGGTCCTATTATGAAGAGCAACTTGGCAGACCCCTGTCAACTTTTAGCACTGGACAAGTACCGCTGTTATCTATTACAAACATGTCAGCAGCCACTGATGTGAGCCAGGCTGTTTTGCCCTTCCCTCTTGAGTTTGCACTGAAAATGACCTCTTTGAACTGTATTGTGTCCGTATTACGATCTTTGAGTTCCTGGGCACATCGCGCTCTGAATACGAACCTAAGCTTGGACAACGGAACACCTAGAAACCTGTCCCGTTCAGTTTCTTCATTCGGGCACGCAAAGAGAGCTTCATCTGTCTTTGACTCTAGTAACAGTATAAAAAGTATTGCCGCTGATGAACTTTCCACTTCTGCCCAATCTCAAGACATAGACGACCCTACTCAATTTGACAACCTAAAGCAGCAAAAGACAGAACTTTCAGCGTGTATTAAGATCTTCAACAACAAACCAAAGAAAGCTATCCCGGAATTAATCAAAAAGCACTTTTTGCAGGACGATTCTCCAAAGTCAATTGCCGAATGGCTTTTGAACACGGATGGCTTGGACTTAGCAGCGGTGGGTGACTACCTCGGCGAAGGAGATGAGACGAACATTGCAATAATGCACGCTTTTGTCGATGAGTTTGACTTTACCGGTCTGTCCATTGTTGATGCACTCAGAAATTTTCTTCAGAAATTCAGACTTCCAGGTGAAGGACAAAAGATTGATCGGTTTATGCTGAAGTTTGCAGAAAGATTTGTCGATCAAAACCCAGGCGTGTTTTCAAAGGCTGACACAGCATATGTTCTTTCTTATTCGTTGATTATGTTGAACACCGACTTACACTCCTCTCAAATTAAGAACAAAATGACCTTGCAAGAGTTTCTGGAGAATAATGAAGGTATAGACAACGGCAACGATTTGCCCAAGGATTTCATGATTGGCTTATTTAATGAGATTGCCAAAAATGAAATAAAGTTACAATCAGAACAACACCAAGCTATGCTGTCGGATGATAAGACCTTCGTACAGCAACAGCAGGCACCCTCGGCCTTCAACTTTTTCAGTAGCCGTGATATTGTCAGGGAAGCATATATGCAGGTTTCAAAGGAAATTTCTTCAAAGACCGAGCTTGTCTTCAAAAATTTGAACAAAACCAAAGAGAAGAACAATATTGGTGTCTTCCACGCGGCATCCCATGTGGAGCATGTTAAATCTATTTTCGAAACGTTATGGATGTCGTTCTTGGCTGCATTGACACCACCTTTCAAGGATTATGATGACTTAGAAACCACTAACAAATGTTTAGATGGTTTGAAGATTTCCATCAGAATTTCTGCCACTTTTGGAATCGAGTACGCAAGAAAATCATTCATTGGTGCATTGGTTCAGTTTTGTAACCTGCAGAATTTGGAAGAAATTAAGATCAAGAATGTAAATGCGGTCATTGTACTTTTAGAAGTAGCACTAGCAGAAGGCAACTTTTTCAGAGAGTCGTGGAAGGATGTTTTGCTCGTTGTCTCGCAAGTGGAACGATTGCAGCTAATTTCGAAGGGTATTGATAGAGAAAGTGTTCCAGACGTTGCCCAGGCGAAATTTGCAAGTCATAGGGTGTCATTCGAATCTACTAGATCTAATTCAACTTCGTTCTTTGAGAAATGGACTAAAAAAGCCACTCCATCTGAACTGGCTCAAGAGAAACATTACAATCAAAGCCTGTCCCCAGAGATCTCCAAATTTATCTCATCGAGTGAGCTAGTTGTATTGATGGATAACATCTTCACGCAAAGTTCCAAACTCTCAGGAAACGCCATCGTTGATTTCATCAAGGCTTTAACGGACGTTTCACTGGAAGAAGTCGAGTCATCGCAAGATGCTAGGACACCTAGAATGTTCTCATTGCAGAAGATGATTGACGTTTGTTACTATAATATGGACCGTATCAAAGTTGAATGGACACCTATTTGGGCTGTCATGGGCGCCGGTTTCAACAAAATCGCAACCAATCCAAACCTTGCGGTTGTCTTTTTCGCCATTGATTCCTTGCGTCAATTGTCTATGAGATTTTTAGACATTGAAGAGTTATCTGGTTTTGAATTCCAGAGCGATTTCCTGAAGCCCTTTGAGTACATTGTTCAAAACAGTGGAAACACTGAGGTTCAGACAATGATAATCGAGTGTTTCCGGAACTTTATACTGACGAAGTCAAGTAAGATCAAATCTGGTTGGAAACCTATACTGGAATCCCTCCAGTACACAGCCCAATCGCCAAATGAGGCAATTGTTTACAAGACCTACACTCTGGCATGTAATGATATCGTTGCTAATCATTTTGAGAGTGTTTTTGCTCAGGAATCAGCATTTGGTGAGCTAGTGGCAGTCTTTAAAGAGATAACAAAAAATCAAAAATCTCAAAAACTATCGTTGCACGCACTAGAAGCACTCAAGAAAATGACCCAAAAGATTGCCGCAATTTGTTTCGACAAGAAGGAGAGTAAGGAGGTGAGGGAATCCCATGCATTGTTATTACGTGGTAAGGATGTATTCCACGATATATGGTTTCCTATGTTGTTTTGTTTCAACGATACCATCATGACCGCAAACGATCTGGAAGTGAGATCGCGTGCATTGAACTACATGTTTGATTCCCTAGTGGCGTATGGTGGTGAATTTGACGACGAATTTTGGGGCAAGATCTGTACGAAGCTATTATTCCCTATTTTCGGAGTCCTCTCGAAGCATTGGGAAGTCAACCAATTCAACAGTCACGATGATTTGACCGTTTGGCTTTCTACGACGTTGATCCAGGCTCTGAGAAATCTGATTGCCTTATTCACCCATTATTTCGATTCCTTAAACAAGATGTTAGATGGATTCCTTGGTCTATTGATCTCATGTATTTGTCAAGAAAACGACACAATTGCAAGGATTGGTAGGTCGTGCTTGCAGCAACTGATCTTACAGAACGTTACCAAATTTGATAAATCTCACTGGAGGGACATTGGAGACGTTTTCAACAAACTGTTTGACATGACTACCGCAACCGAGCTATTCGAGTACGATCCGCTGCACCAGGGAAGACGTAAATCGTCCGTCCACCAGGTGTCAACATCAGGCAGCGAATCTACTCAAACTGAAAATGGAGCCAACGGCAACATCGAGGAGACAGTGCAAAGGGCACATCAGGAAGAAGCTAGTGAAGATGTGGGTAACGACATGCAAGCCGAACAAGAAGAAACCGCTGCAGACAACAACGCCAAAGCCGATCTCGGTAGAACAGAGTCTGCCCCAGAGGCCGACCACGTCCCACAAAACAATAACCTTCGTCCCGCACGCAGGCTGGTACAGACCAAGAGTAGCGAAGATCTGCGCCGCAGAATAACGGTTAAAAACTCGATCGTTATCAAATGTGTCTTAAACTTGCTCATGATAGAACTACTAAGTGAACTCTTCGAGAATGAAGATTTTGCCCGCTGCATACCTCATAAGGAAGCTGCCAAGATTACCAGACTGCTGGAAAAGTCCTACGAGTTTGCTCGTGATTTCAACGAGGACTACGACCTCAGAACAAGGCTGGTAGAGGCCCGCGTAGTCGACAAGATCCCAAACCTACTCAAGCAAGAAACCAGCGCCGCAGCAGTGCTCATCAACATCCTTTTCAAGCTCTATCTCAACGACGACGACAAGAAAACTGAACTAAGCGAGCGTTTGATCCACATCTGCACAAACGTGGTCCACGGCTATGTATCACTCGATGACCGCACCATGGAGCGTAGCATTAACTCCTGGCGACCAGTTATTGTCGAGATCCTACAAGGTTACTACGAATTCGACGACGATGACTTCCAGCAGTACTGCTCCGTCATGTACGACTTAGTGCTCAAGATTCTCGACAAGAGTGTTCCCACAGACCTAAGGCACGCCATTAGGATCTTCCTCGCTAGGGTTGGTGAACTTTACATTCGCTAATCTAAACGACCAATCGCTCGTATCTGCTAGTCACTCAAAATCCAACAAAAACTGCGCTGCGGCCCCCCGGTGGGCGCGGCCAGGAATTCGCGAAACCTTCTCTTACCGGTAAATTGGGTCAACGGGAGCGTTGAACCTAGGTCCTAATCCTGCTGAGCTAGAGGGGGATCTCATTTCAACCGTTGAGCTCTATCGGCGATTGGAGCGATCGCTCTACTGCTCGAGTCTCGGCACGACTCAGGCTCATCTTACAATCCTCGAAGGTTGCGCATCGGTCGAGAATTTATCAATTGTACATTTACAGATAATATATACATATATATATGTATATATATGCAACTTCAAAGACTGTTTGTTGTTATAGATATGGTCTTATAAAGGTCTTCAGTTCGATTGATTATTTTTTTCAGGCGACTTCTGCGATAATACGAAGAAAGTGAAAAATTCACCAAAATTCAACCACACTTTTTGGCTGTTTAAATTCATCAATTGAGAGCAGTTGAAGTTTGTTTTTTGTACATTGTCCGTTGCAATTGATTATATTCCCTAAATCACACATACCCATACACTTATAATGACTGTGAAAGAACATAAGGTGGTTCATGAAGCCCATAATGTGGAGGCTCGTCAGGCCCCTAAACATTTTTATGATAGCCAACCTGGTGCTGGTTATGTGACTGATATGGCCCATTATCGTCAGATGTACGACCAGTCGATCAATGACCCTGAGACTTTCTTTGGTGAAAAGGGTAGAGAGTTCTTGGACTGGGACAGACCATTTACTAAAGTTAAATCTGGATCTTTGGAAAAGGGAGATGTTGCATGGTTCTTGAATGGTGAATTGAATGCTGCTTATAACTGTGTTGATAGACATGCGTTTGCCAACCCATCGAAACCAGCATTGATCTACGAAGCTGATGATGAGAAAGATAACAGGGTTATTACTTTCGGTGAATTGTTGAGACAGGTTTCTGAGGTGGCAGGTGTCCTGAAGAGCTGGGGTGTTAAAAAGGGTGATACCGTGGCAGTCTATTTGCCAATGATTCCAGAAGCCGTTGTTGCTATGTTGGCTGTAGCTCGTTTAGGTGCTATTCACTCTGTTGTCTTTGCTGGTTTCTCTGCAGGTTCTTTGAAAGATCGTGTGGTTGATGCTGGCTCCAAGGTCGTTATTACCTGTGATGAAGGTAAGAGAGGAGGTAAGACTGTTCACACAAAGAAGATTGTGGATGAAGGTTTGAACGGTGTCGATCAGGTCGCTAAGATCTTGGTTTTCCAAAGAACTGGTACTGAAGGTATTCCAATGAGAGCTGGCAGAGATCACTGGTGGCATGAAGAAGCTGCAAAGCACAGAGGGTATTTACCTCCAGTGCCTTGTAACGCTGAAGATCCATTGTTCTTGCTGTACACTTCCGGTTCTACTGGTTCTCCAAAAGGTGTGGTTCACACCACTGGTGGTTACTTGCTAGGCGCTGCTTTGACCACTAGATACGTTTTCGATATTCACCCAGAAGACGTCCTATTCACCGCTGGTGACGTTGGTTGGATTACTGGTCACACTTACGCACTATACGGTCCATTAGTTCTAGGTACCGCTACGATCATTTTCGAGTCTACCCCAGCATACCCAGATTACGGTAGATACTGGAGAATCATTGAACGTCACAGAGCTACCCATTTCTATGTTGCACCAACTGCCTTGAGACTGATCAAGCGTGTTGGTGAAGCTGAGATTGCCAAATATGACACTTCTTCTCTACGTGTCCTAGGTTCTGTTGGTGAACCAATCGCTCCAGAACTATGGGAATGGTACCATGATAAGATCGGTAACAAGAACTGTGTTATTTGTGACACTATGTGGCAAACCGAATCCGGTTCCCACTTGATTGCTCCTTTGGCCGGTGCTGTTCCAACTAAGCCAGGTTCCGCAACTGTTCCATTTTTCGGTGTTGATGCCTGTATTATCGACCCAGTTACTGGTATCGAGATTCAAGGTAACGACGTCGAAGGTGTTCTAGCAGTCAAATCCTCGTGGCCATCAATGGCCAGATCCGTCTGGGAAAACCACCACCGTTACATCGACACTTATTTGAAGCCATACCCAGGTTACTATTTCACAGGTGATGGTGCAGGTAGAGATCACGACGGTTACTACTGGATCAGAGGTAGAGTCGATGATGTTGTCAACGTCTCTGGCCATAGACTATCCACCGCTGAAATTGAATCATCTCTGGTTAACCACGAGAACGTTTCTGAAGCTGCCGTTGTCGGTATTAGTGATGAATTGACCGGTCAAGCTGTCATCGCTTTCGTATCTCTAAAGGACGGCTACGTACAGGAAAACGTTGCTGACTGTGATGCTGATCACATTACTCCTCAAAACATTCGTCGTGAGTTGATCTTACAAGTTAGAGGTGAAATTGGTCCATTCGCAGCTCCAAAGACAATTATCTTAGTCAGAGACCTACCAAAGACCAGATCTGGTAAGATTATGAGAAGAGTCTTGAGAAAGATTGCCTCCAATGAGGCTGAACAACTAGGCGACATGTCCACCTTGGCCAATGCCAATGTGGTTCCTGCCATTATCTCTGCTACAGAGAACCTAATTTTTTGCTGAAAAGAAAAATGATTAACGACCAAATTTCGAGAAGTCTATTTGATAGAGGGACTAAGTCAAGTATTAATTATATATTATTCTGAATCACTATATAGAATGAATCAGTGCTAGCTATTATCACTTGACCGCGCAAGATATTTTTAATGTTTAGTCGCGCATACTTACTTAAAGAACAAAAAATGAAAGCTCAGTCCAATCTATTAGCATGGAGCGCCTCATGAGCCTTCGATGTTGTTCACAAAGTTGGTTAAATAATCGAGAGTTATTTGTTCTTGATTTTCCGAAATTCAGAATCTACTCAAAATCTCAAGACCATCAAGAGACATGCGTTCCAGCTAAAAATGCAATTCAAGAAATGAAGTTGCGGGGACCCTATTATCAACTATTCTAATGCATTAAATTCAACAAATTTAGGTTTTTTAATTCATGAGTATTCAAGTTCGATGCCTCAATCTTGTATTTTTTGTTCTGAACAAGAGCGGAGTTAACTTTTCTTCGCAAAACCCTTGCAAAGAAGAGCTTTCGAAACCACTATAGAAAGACGAATCGAAGAATAGTTGGCACTTGATGCTCTGTTCCTGTTCGTAATTGATGGATGAATAATTGAGCTCATCATGTCGATAAACCTGGGGGCTGCGATTTACATATCGTTGAAACCTATACTGAAAATTTATTCCATTCTGATAGTAGGCTACTTACTGGCCCGGTATGATATTGTATCGATGGAATCTTCGAGAGGTATTTCGAACATGGTTGTGAATAGTATATTGCCCTGCCTAACTTTTAACAAGATTGTTTCCAACATTTCAGATAAAGATATCAAAGCGGTTGGTGTTATCGTTCTTTCAGCGGTGCTGTTATTTGCAGTTGGTGGCTCCTGTTCTTTGCTAGCTAGATTAGTGACACCTGTACCCCAGAAATGGTTTTGGGGACTTTTATTTGCAGGCATTTTCCCTAACATATCTGATCTGCCTATCGCATACGTCCAAAGTTTAAGTGGTGGATTCCTATTCGACGCAGCTTCAGCAGAGAAAGGTGTTGCGTACTGTTGTATATTTTTGATCTCTCAAAGTTTCTTGATGATGAATTTTGGCCTCTGGAGATTAGTTGGCCTTGATTTCAAGAGTGATCAGGACTCTGAACTGGAAGAGGGTCTAAATAATGCTACCCCGGATTCATTATCTAAAAGCAGTTCCCAACGCTTGAATACTACGGCTAGGTCTACTCCACGAGAGAGTCAAGAATCCTATGAGTTGCGAAGTATGAGCAGTAATGCCATTGAGAGTGATAGTCAGGAAGAAGCTTCACGAAATGGTCTTGAAGTACATTCGTTAGCTGAGTCTGTGAAAAGTCTTACTGGGATGCCAACCATACGAACCACGACGACTTCAAGGACGCCCAGAGCTTTCTCGACAACTTCGAGCCCTAGTGCTTTGGAGAGCTCGAGGATTAAGCCTTACTATACTGCTGGCGAGACCGATCTTTCCTGGTCTACAACAGTCTCTCGAAGCCGCAGGTCAAGCATGAGGAAAGGAAGACCTTCCATGAGTGATGTAATTCAAGAGTACAGCGTAGCAGATCAGATCAAAGACGGTGAGATAGACCTTACTAGACCTTTGACACTGACTGAGGATTTGGGTTATCGAAATGCATTTGATAATGTTGCGGAAAGAAATGAACACCAGTGGGGCTCTGAGGATCAAGAAGGCTATTCGATATCGCGAACCTCGACGAGCCATTCGAACAGAAGCAAGACATCGACATTCATCGCTACTTACAGATTACAATGGCTTGAATATATCGCCATTAATTTTATCAGGCCTGCATCATTGGGAGCGTTACTCGGAATCATCGTGGCTATGATCCCATGGGTCAAAGCTCTCTTCGTTCATACCGACGTTCATGTTCACAATGCACCGGACGGCCAACCAGTTCTAAATTTTCTGATGGACTTCACTGCCTACATCGGTAATGCCTGTGTCCCGCTTGGGTTACTCCTACTAGGTGGCACAATTGCTCGATTAGAGATCAAGAAGCTTCCGAAAGGATTTCTAAAAGTTGCTCTCCTGATGACAGTATGTAGACTAATGGTTATCCCTATAATCGGTGTCGCATGGGCAAACAAGCTCTATAAGATCAACTGGCTAGAGTCTACAATAGCCAAATTCGTCATGATTCTCACATGGTCAATGCCTAGTGCTACAGCCCAGGTTTATTTCACTGCATTTTACACTCCTCTGGAAGGAGCACACACACAATTGGATTGCCTATCGGTGCTAATCTTAATGCAATATGCAATACTATTCATTACGGTACCATTCGTCGTTACATACACCATCAAAGTCGATCTTCAAATGTAAGTATCAAGTATTTATCTTAGTATCAAGATTGTTTCATGAGAAGCCTCTTAAAAGATCCCCCCAGAAAACTAAAACAAAACCTGAAGATAGATACATTCACACTATTCCTGTCATCAGGCTGGTCAAACGAGACACCAGGGATGCTCAAAGCGTGTCAAGCATTAGAGAACATACGGAAATTCAAATATCTCCACCCATTACCGCTATCATCGGTATGGCCCTCCACCAGGAGATCAGCAGTTCTTGTACTGCTCTTTATAGGACACAAAGGCGAGCTGAGAGTGCTGCTTACGAAGAGATCTCGAGGGTTAAGTAGTTTCTCTGGCCATGTATCGCTGCCTGGTGGTAAAGCTGATGATGACCAGGAGACCTTTGAACAAGTGGCAAGAAGAGAATCAGAGGAAGAGATTGGACTACCAAGAAGTGCAGAAATTCTGCACAAGCAATTTGGGATGAAGATCGATAATCTTACCGGCCAGATGCCGTGTTATCTATCTCGAACGTTTCTAAGTGTTAAGCCTATGGTATGCTTCCTTCATAATGACAACTCTAAAGGTAACACGCCTCTCGATGCCACTCGGTTCTTTGGAAAGCTAAATCCTGGAGAGACCGCGTCGATATTTTCGGTACCATTGAATGATTTAGTGTATCATTTGTTCCCACAGGGCCAAGAGTACAAACCTGAATATGTTGAACGCCGAGAGTCCATACGGCGATGGGGTGGGCTAAGATGGCCAATTGGACACTACTACTATCCCATAGATAACCCTCATGACGTTGCATGGTTGAATGTGATTGAAGATACGAGTTCTGCTGACGAATTGGAAGAGGATTCAACATGTAGAGACTTATGGGGTTTGACCGCCAAGATCCTATTCGATCTGTCTAGGATCGCCAATGGAGTCACTGATAACAATGACTTGGATATGGGGAATGAAGAGCTTTTATATGGTTTACACGAATTCGCCAATCAATTACAGCCTGGAAAGAGAAGTGATTGGGAAATAGGAATGATCACCGGTGAAGCTGGCTTCAAATACAAGGATGTGATACCGGGGTACTATTTGGAACAATTGAAAAGATGCACAAAGTACTAGTTAACTAATTAAAGTAGGAAAATATAAGAATCATTTGACAACGTACGAAGTATTACAGATGCAATTTACGATAGTTGTCCGCCTAGGACAAAGTTGGCAAGTTCTTAGTGTCGATGGCACGGTTAGTGTGAACTGGGTTAGATTCAGTCTTGACGTTCTTTCTGCCACCTCTGGTGGACTTACCGCCTCTACCACCACGACGGTTGTTCTTGTCGAAGTCTCTTCTTGGGTTGGAGTCAACGTAAACGGCATCGAAGTTCAAGTATTCCTTAGCCTTTTGTTGCTTAGACTTGACGTTCTTAACTCTAGTGGCTTCAGTCAAAACTTCAGTTTCCTTAACGTACAATTCAGCGTTGTTCAAAGCTTCAACCTTCTTGGCTTCTGGGACTCTGTTCAAGCTACCAGCAGATTTTTCTTGCAAGTAGTCTTGCAAAGACATCTGGGCAACACCAGTGGCAGCCTCGACCTCGTTGTCAGCAGCAGCTTCAGCTTGAGCATCCAATTCACCTTCAGCTTCAGCTGCAAGTTCACTCTTTTCACTACCCCAACCTTGGTTAACCTTCTTTTGGGTGTCAACTTTACCACTTCTAGATTGACGATCAGTAGCTCTACGTTGGTTAGTCTTCTTGGTTCTAGAGGATTCTGGAGCTTCCTTACCCCTGTTGTTTTGTCTACCAGCAGACTTGTCTTTCAAAGCAGCTTCGTTACCAGTGGCCCTTGGTCTGTTCTTGTTAGCTCTTGCTGGGTCAGCAGATGGTGGAGGAACATCAGCTTTCTTGGAAGAAGTGTTCTTCTTAACGATTTCCTTTGGTGGAGACACGACCACGTCAGCGTCCTCCACGTCGTTACCTAATAGATCAAAAGGGTTGCTTGGAGCAGACATTATACCTAAATTGCTTGAATAAAGGAGACAAGATATAAGATATAAGAATTCCACTTTTTAAAATTACATTTAAAACTTCAATAACAATCTCTAAAAGGGCCGTTAATCCTAGTTACTCACTACCTAGAGACTGGCGATTCCATCTCTCTGGGAGGTCAAAAGGTCTTTGCGGGAAGCCAAAATTTTTCAGCGTCGTGCGAAAATCTTGGTCCGAGAGCCAGTCCACAAGCTTCGCGCTAGAAGAGAGGAAGTTTAAATAAATTACTATAGTACATAGTGGTGCTTTAGGTTGGTTGTAATAAGTGGTATTTAGTGAGATGGGAATGGAGGCTGTTGTGGAAATTTTTTGGGATTTTCGGAATTTTTTTCTGATTTTTACAAGGGGTTTCAGTAATTTTTATATTTAAGGTAGTCTATACATTTATTATGCGCTGTCTTGTTACACAATTAGGTACTGCCTATATCCTCATTGCTCTCTTGTCTCTTGTTATTCATTCTATCAAATTCTATGTATAGGCCAACATTACAACTATGATTAATTGCATAATATCTTAAAAAAATAAATGATTTATTTTCAAAAATAGCTGAATGAATCAGTGATTGCTTGCTGTCTTGTCATAACAAAAAACAGCAGGCATTCACCAGTATTTTAGGACAACTCAATATCAACCTGGCATTAACGTCAGTAGGTCTTTGACATAACGTATGTTTGACACGTATTTTACTGAGCTGGTAGAGTGAAATGTACGTTTCAATCAAGCAATAAATGCTGAATATATTAATACAGTGTTTTCAAGTTCATTATACATTACAATTTTCAATGTTTTCTATTACTGATGTCAGAAATTAGTAGAGCCGATGATGGAAGGCAATTTTATGCTAGATCTTGAATTTAATATTTGGATCAATCTATTCTGGCTTTTCGAGATAGTTTTCGAATTTTCCAAGCACTTTCTATAAAATTGATTAAAATTGATGAACAAATATGCTCCTCTCTCGTTGGAACCACCGTTGTGCATTGATTAATATACCATTCCATTCGCCAAAATTTCTTAAATTAGTATTGAATAAAACATTTAAGGAGTTTGATTACTAAGTTGATGTTAATAACACTTTTGCGTTTTACAGTATTTAAAACTAAAAAATTTCAGTAATATTCACTTCTTCTTATGTGTATGCATGTCCTTTTAAGCGAAAAGGCAGTCAGCTAAATAGTAACTAAACCTCTGTATGATCGGAAAACATACCATTTTTAAAAAACACAACAACCTACTTTCAGTTGCTTTTTAACTTGATGTTGGGTCTAATGTGTCACAATTCTTGAGGAACAAAAATCAATGCAAAGAGTATTATGAAAATATTTACCACAGTTGGCTCGAGAAAAAGAAGTTCACAATTTATAACTTATTCTTGATTTATTCTGAGTTGTCGAATTGATTACCGACCGTTCTCATTGCAATTAATTTCAGACACCTTGAAGTAGTACTAAATCACTTAATCATTGGTAATGGTTTTGTGACTTATAAAGGAGGTATCGGTACCTGCTGCTTGATAATAATAATAATAATAACATCAATTACTCAACGCTCTTTTGCGCTTAATACAATGTTCTAGTTCATTAGAGCGAAAGTCTGTTAATTAGAAAACGCTTCAAACGGCTTTATCAAGTTAAATTATACCATATAGACCCATAAAAAAGGTTATTATCTACCTTGAAAATCTCATATTTTCTTTTCAAAGTATTTGCTACATACATGCAAGTCGGCGCTTAACAAGAGTTGGCTCCTGTAAGCATGTAGCAATAAAGTGCCTTTACATCAGCACCATGCATAATATGTTTATATCGTAATATGAATTTTCATCAGTTTGATTGGATGTTCTCCAACTGTATTCTGTAATAGACAAAAGTGGATTGATATTATTATCAAATACACAACAAACATGTTTAAAGTAACTTTCTTGATGATAGTTCTCTGACCTAACAGGAATTCGTTCAACCTGTTCAGCCTTCTAGAATGGAATTCAGAAGTTTTGAAAAAGCATTTCCAAACACAATGTGAGCCATCAAGCTACCTACGTTCCGTCCTTTTGGTAAAATCTTGTGCGTAATAGGTATATGAAAACGTAAATGCGTTATCAAGAAATCCAACCTATCGATGAGTGTAATGATTTGTTGGGAATTAAAATAGAAGTTCCACTTACTGATTAAGATTGTCCTACTTTCTCTACGCTATTCCCGCATAATGCTTTAAACGTAGTTCAACACTTCAGGCTGGGAGGGCAAAAAACTTCTTATGTTTTAAACTGTATTGAATTAATTATAACTATGAGCAAATAATTGCGTTATTGAATTAATCGTAACCAAGAGATTAACCTTTTTCTGTCATGCGCCTTTGACATGCAGATTCATCATGCAGAATTGTTTACATGCAGAATTAATTACATGCAGTAACTTGCAGAATGCATCCGACTCTTCAAGCACATCCTTCAATGGTGTAATAACCCATCAGAGGTGTCCATTACAGAGTGAGTCAACTTCTAAGGGAGTAAGAGCTTTACTGCACCGATATAAAAAGCCTATCTCATTAAATAAAAAGTACTCTAGTGACAGCTAATAGGCAGGTAGGCGAGAGGTCATCTAGGTCTAATGTTTCATGACAGAATTAACACTTGGTCAATTATCGTATTTTTTTTAATAATCACAATACCAAATGCAAAGAATACAATAAGATATAATACGATACAATAAAAACTTTCATGAATAAGAAGAACTGCGAAAAATAACCCGAATGCATCCTGAAAAATCCCAAAATGACGCTCAATAATCCAACCAAAACCATCGACTTCACCAAGTATTTCATTTTTTTTTACCTTACATACCTCTATCTCGACAAGGTAAAGACGTAAAATCACCAAAACAACACCAAATTCAACCATTCAAGAACCATTATAAAACCAATCTACAACCGATAGACTTCAAGTTACTTCTAGTCAGCTTACAACTAACTATATAACCATTAAATCTCACTTACCCGGCTTTTGACACAGATTGGCACTTTGTAAGCATGGCAACCTGAATACGCGCGAGTTTTCCACTACAAAGGGCACATGCCTATTGACTTGCCACTTCAAACGCCCCATATAAATCGATAAGTCATTTCATGATGACTGGGGAGGCTACAATACATGGGCCCAAGCCTATTTCAACTTCATCGCCCGCTGGCCTTGCGGCAGCACAGATGGTTACACCAGGCAAATTGTCAAGACTGTTGCTTGAGAAAGGTCCATTGGCAATTAGACACATTACACAGGCTTTAGGGAACGAGATTCCTAGTTTTAAAGATTTGTCCTCCTCCAAACAAAGGAGACTTATTATGAGTGCCATGGAGGGAGGAGACCGGGAAGGATGTGTAGTGTTTGAAAAGATTGGTTGGGGCCAATGGTCTGCTAAAGTTGTAGAAGCAGAAAATTTTACTCGGGAACGAGAACTTACGAATGCTGCAAATGCCAAGATTAAGGATATGGTGGCTCAGGAGTCACAAAGGCGTAGAAGTAGTAGTACGCATAAGGGTAAGAGAGCACCGTTAGCTTCAAAAGCTCCTGATGGAGTAGTTTATATTGATGAAAATGCCTTGGCATCGGAGGATGAAGATGAAGAGGAGGAGGATGAAGACGAAGAAGAAGAAGAAGAAGAAGAATTGAAGAATGAGGATCCTTATAGCTTTCGTCGAAGGAAATCGAGTGTTGTATTTGGAGATTCATCCCCGGAAGGGGTCGAGCACGAGCTGCTAGCACAGCGAGTGCGGCCTCTGTTGAAAGGTAGACGTAGTAGGCGGTCAAGTTCCAAGATTCGTACCCCTTCAGTGTTTAAACCAGGAGCTCATCTCGATATGCCCACAAATCCAAACTCTGGCGCACAATCATCGTCGCTGACTCGCAACAATAGTGCTACTAAGATTGATCTAGAGCAAGTCTCAAACTCATTAAGCGAGCCCACCTCAAGGCGTGAGTCCCGGGTCTCATCATCCAAAGAATCAAGTATTCGCTCCACAGTACTACCGCACAAGAACTACCACTGGGTTCCAACATCATCACCAAGACTCTCATACCAGTCCATGCCGCAAGTACCACCTCTGCTTTCCTCATCGCAGGCGAACAGCAGGAAAAAACAACACCCAGTAAGGCCAACAGAAAAACACTCGGATACAGACGAAGAAGACTGGGCCTCTATTGGGGCTGCATCATTACGAAATAATAGTGTACCGCCAAAGATGGATACAGTCGCTACCTCTCCGAACGGTTTTGTCGCTCCAAAAGTCCCAGACACCGCAGAAGTCCCTTCAATCGACGATCAGCTACCACCACCGGCACTCAATGACAATCCCAAGTCAGCCAAACCAGCTCCGGATAGTAACGATGCCGCCATACTACTAATGAGCTTGAAGTCCTAGTTCTAAGCTTAACTATGACTAAAGTCACGTGTGTATCACGTGCCATCATTAGGGGTCTCGGGGGAATTCCAAGGTGGGGCGCTCGGAGTCATAAGTATATAAAGAGCGTAATGGATACGCCATATTCCATACTATTTGACTAAACCTTAGGTTCACTTTACTGGGAGAATAGCAGCTGACTGGAGCTGCGAAAAGCAGAGAAAGTGGCCCGGAGGATTGACTGATCCTTATAATAACGATATCTAGAAACATTTGCACGATTTAGAACAAGGTCAGATCAAAAAAAGATAAGCAGGATGACTATCGATGGGCTTCATAACAATAGTGATGAGTTTGAGGATGAGAGTCTTAATACGGGGTCTGACAAAGTTTATCAAAACTATATGATGCCTGGTTTAGAGCTGTATGATGCCAAGGTTTCAATCAATCATTGGCAGTTGCGAGACTGTCTTAGAGCTTCGAGCGTACGGCCAGAGAAGTTATTATATATATTCGATCACTCTGTGAGAGCTCTGGATACTGGTCGTGCCGGCTTGAGAGGGTTTCATAGGCCTAAGAAACAGAATCGCAGGAATAGCATTAGTGGCACCAGGAAGAATTCCGGAGGACAAGTACGAGGAAACTTTAATGTCCCGTCTCAGAAAGTCACAGAGTTTAATTTTAAGCCTAGAAGTTTTACAGAATCCCAGGGTCTTATCGCATGTGGTGGGCTTGTTGGGCCCGATGATAAGGGATTTCCGACCAATTGGTCTCGTCTATCGCAGGAACAAAACCATGTAGAACCTTTGCCACCGCCCGCAGAACCTGTGAAATTGGCTAGCAGCAGTGTTTTGGCTGATCACAGCAACTATAGCAATCCCAGCATATGGAAGGGGATTTTATCTTTGCATAATACGGAGACTGGAGTCTCCACATCGTACGTTATGGGACAATTTATTAACAACTGTGTTACGTTGAGCCCAAAATCTACACAAGAGTACGATTTGTATTCTTGTAACAATGATGGGCACCTTTATCAATGTCATATCAATAATCGTGGTGTCGAACTGGTCAGAAGATACTCGGATTTAAAATTTGCATTGAACAACGCAGCCATTTCTCACGATGGCAAGACGTTGATAGCATCGGGAGACTCTAATAAGTTCGCCATTTATAGACAGAACCAATTGGCCGGTCAGTTCTTCTTATCCTATGACAATCAACCGGACTGGGGTAGCTCAGTGGTGAGAGCCAAGCGGATTCCAAGGTTCGCATTACCAGATGGTTCAGCGTTTGTTGATCACATTTATGAGGCTCCAGGTGGCGACCATGGATTTTACAGCAGTTTTTCTGAAAACGATTTGCAATTTGCTACTTTATTCCAAAATGGGGTCTGTTTGATTTACGACGTTAGAAAGATGGAGACTCCATTGGCCGAGGTCACTTCGACTAGACCACACTCTCATAACGGTGCATTTAGAGTGTGCAAATTCAGTCATGGGTTGGATGATTTATTATTCATCTCAGAGCATCAGGGAAGAGTTCACGTTGTCGACACCAGGAATTTTATGAACCACCAAGTTATCCTAATTCCTGACAAACTAAAAGTTGAAGCGGATGAATCTTACAGTAATGCGAGCGATGTGATTAACGATATGAGAAGAAGAAATGTTCCCGTGGTTTCTGCCCTGTCTCCATTGTCATCATCATCTTCCATTTCTACGTATGGGGGAGCGAGCAGAAGACGCCACTCTCTACCAACGTGTCCCGTAGCGTCATCCGAGCCCTGGTTAACGTCCGCAGCCAGTGTCCCATTGAAGTACCTGGAACCGCAGGTTGTTCCTTATCCAAGGGCATTCAACAAATTGACTAACAACTTCGCTGCACCTCAGCCTTGCGAGGCAAATGATAGGGGCGTTTCCACAACAGAGGAGATGGGTAACGTCAGAAGAAGATCGTCATTCAGAGTTCGGAGATTTTCCACATCTTCAAACATATCTGAAGGTGGAGAGGGAATTGATCCTGCAATACTGGGCAGCCCAATATCTGAGAGTCACGATCAATATGAAGTCGATAACCTCAATTATGCGGAGCAAAGAACTGGTATCTTTGCTAACGAAGCCAGAGGGACAATTTCTTCCAGCAATGCTGTGGAGGATGATGATGTTTACGACGCATATGCCGACATAAACACCAGAGATACCATCTATCCTCTGAACGGCCGTTTTGGTAACAGCTTGAGGGACTATTCTATCAACTCTGCCTCAACTTATTACAATTCTGATTCGACTGAGGAGAACAATGTTGCAGGGATCGACTGGGTCGAAGATCGCAATGGAAGCTCGCTCGTGATTGGTACTGACTACGGGATAATGAAATGGAATATAAATTCCTGGGCAAGAAGAAGTTTTTCCAGCTATGATTTCTGTTAGCATTTTTACTTATATATATTTAATGTCTTTGATGATGCCGTTTGGGCTATGAATGCAACTTAATCATGTTAAAAAAAGCTAATTAATCAACCATGTCGATTGTACTTCCAGCAGTTTCTTGAACGCTTTCTGTTTGGTTATCTTTTTCAAGTTTCAATTCCTCCAATTTGTTCTGGTTCTCATACTGATCTTGTAGTTCTTTGAAATCCGCTTCGCTCTCGAGCAGCGCTTTCACACCAATGATATCAGCCTCATTGAATAGTTCCAAGTACTCTTCGGCTTCTTTTATTGGTGTTTCAGCAAAAACTTCGTTGACCTTGTCTAGGTTTTTAGTCTTGATGGCGTCTTGCATGACTTGAGGAAGTTTCTTGAAAGCTTCTACTCGCTTGACTTCCTCAGGCTCAGTGGAACCAAAATCTGGTAAATTAACTTCAAGCTCTGTAGAATCGTCAAGTGACTTCAGTTGAATTGTCTCCACACCTTCTTGCTCATCCTCGTGTTCCTGCTCCATGATCCGCACACGGTTCTTCACATGATCGAATTTCGCCTGTACGGATTGTAAGAATGATTGTTTACCAGCAACGTTAGATCCGCGAACAACTCTTTGAAAAAACATTTCAATGACCTGCTTCATTTCACTGGGGACTAATTCGGTGATCTTCTTCATGTCATAGATTTCACGGATATATGCTAGTAGTTCAGACTGATGAATAACTCGGTACGTGCCCTTTTCGTCACCTTTCATTTGGAACTCAAACGCTTTCATCATCAAAGCATCCTTCTGTTGTTCTGAGATGATAGGCATATGATCCAGTAAATATGCTTCAGATTTCGCATAATCGCTACTAGGAATATCCCCAAAATTGCTGGTCTCTGGAGCTAGCTGCATTACATCTTCGTACTCGATAAATTGCTGTGGTAAGGTTGGGAGAGGAAGAGAAGATAAAGATGAACTTGTATCAGATTTCGCAGCCGCTGCTTTCTGCAAGTTTTCTACAATCTTTTCCTCTTGTTTAGTTTCTTTCGAGTTCATAAATCCACTATCGAATCCAGGCTTAATGTCGTCGGACGATATCAATGCACTTTTCTCACGGTATAGTTCTTCCAATTTCTTCTTCGCCTCCACTGTGACATCGTCTATCTTTTTCCTATGTTTAAGTAGTAGTTGTCTTATTACACTCCCATCCTTTGGGTCTTTTCCTTCGCTCTTGGCATCCCTTTCCAACTGATCGAAAAGGTCTTCCACCATCTCATTGTAAGATGGAATACCGGGATCAACATTATCGCCTTCAGTTTTTTCTGACTTATCAAAGTTTGCATTCAGAAACTTCGAGAGTGTCTCTCGAACAATCAAATCTTGATCATTCAAGCTTTGAAGTAATTTGTCAACTCGCTTGTTGAGATGACTGTACATTGTCATTTGAGTTTCTAAATTTTTGATATCCTGGTTACGTTTCATTCTGGTCTCATGGATACTCTGCTGCTTCCATTTGATAAATGACCTCTTATCAACGTTAGGATGGACCTCGATGTCCGAGTCATCAGAAAGTTCAATCTTATCCCACTTCGAATAGTCAATTGGCATTTCCACTAGTTTAAAATTCTGTAGTATTGCAAAAAACTTCTGGCAAATCTGAAAGTACAAAAAAAGCTGATCAATTGATCAATGATTAACTTCAACGATCTTCAACAAGTGGTATATCCCCATTACCTTTGACATACATTAAACTTGTAGTACTAAAATCGCTATATACGTCAGGCTGAAGCATCAACCTTCAACCTTCAGCCTCTTGACCTCCTAATGAGTTCATCTGATGATGCCATTTAGTGCTCCATGAAGTCCATAGAAGGCTTGTAAACGTTTTACTGAAAGACCTAAACTGAACCTCTAACGGTAGAAGTCTGGACGACTTATATTGAGCCCGTACTCTGCGACGGCACTACTTAGATCATTAACTGTCAGGACCACTTTACTGGCAGTAGTCTTTTCATTCTGTTGTTGTTGTTGTTGGGATATTTGCTGTTGACCTGGTTGTTGTTGTCCCAGCATTAGTTGTCTTGCTCTTGCCTGTCCGTTGTTGGCGTTATTGACTGCGACCGATGATCTAATTCTTGAATACTCATATGCATCTGCTGCGATGTCACTGACAAATTTTTGGGTTGCTAAGGCAAGTAATCTCTTAACTCTGACGTCTGCACAATCAAAACCGTTCTTCATCAAATAGTAATCTATTACAGCATCGGGAATTATGGGAGGGCTGTCCTCTACGAGTTGCAGTATATCATCAAGTGTCTTATCCTTCTTTGTGAATTCGGGAAGCTCAAACAGCTTACCAGAGCCATCATCTAGACGTGGCTTCGCAGAGGAATTCTTGTTGTTCTCGCTGCTTTTCTCAGCATCTTGACCAAAAAGTTGACCATTATCAATTGGAGCTTCTTCATTGTCGTCAAACTCATCCATCTCCTCATCGACTTCCATGTTCTCGTCCGGCACGTTCTCATCTTTTCTTTCACTCATCCTGATGCTTTCACGGATCTCTCTCCTCCTTCATAGTGTGGCTTTCTCTTTAGATGTCTTTAAGCTTTAGCGGTTTCCTTGAGAAAGCGAAGGCCAACGTTGATAAAACATTGACACATAAAAAGTATAAAATAACTACCTAATTGCATGTTCTAACTTTCGCAAAACCAATGTAGCTGCAGCGTGCACTTGTCTGGACACTTAGCTTAAACTTTTGCGGCATTGGGATGAAGTGCCGTCATTGATTCCTGCTGACATTATACAGTTCCTCTCAGATTGTTACAGCTTTACAGAAAGTTGAGACCCCAAGGACAATTTAAAGCAAATCGTATCCTTGTTTAGCATCTCTTTAAATTCAAATGTAATGTCTTACTAGATTGAACTTGGTAGATGTCACCACTCATCAGTTTATAAAAGATCAGCAATATATCATCGCGACAGCATTCAAAACTCAGCATAACATCGTGATATTGAGGAACACCACCTTAGGTTTACGTCCAAATAATTTTTGATGCAACATGGACCCTTAAACATTCTCCACTGGCCTAGCTGATTAGCAGTGGAAACTAGTGTTGTGTATTATTGAAAAAAAAACCAAGGCAATATTAAAAAGCCTAACGATGTCGACCTAGGAACTATATGAAGCGACTCCGAGTAAGGAATGGTGCTGGGACTTTCGACCTTCTTACTGCTATATAAGCCATTTTTCTGCCTCTTCTTCATTCATTTCAATTGGTTCATCGATGGTATTGATGTTGATATCACTGCATAAACAACACTTTGTAGTAATAAGTGACTCTAGCTCCTCCGTTTTGACCGATTTGTTATTCTTGGCCAGCCGGCGTTGGAAATTCTCAATTTTGCTTTTTAAATTATAATCATTTGAGTTCAAGATCACTTTGATCAAACAGTCGGTGTGGAAGCAGTGACCACAGGGAAAAACCAAGAACTTCCTTGTCTGCAGCACTTTTCGACAACTACTACAGGAGGCACCAGGCTCCAGTATTGTAAATCTGTCCTTGAATAGCTCGATGTCTTTGACTATATCCTTCTTAGTGTGCATCGAATGCTTAATCTGTTCAGAGATTTGAGACATCGATTGTCCGTGTTTCTCCAGACTTCTTATTAGCTCGTCTTTGAGGTTCGCAATCGTTGTGAACTCATCAAATAGTGGTAAAAGATCTCTTATTTCTATCGTCTCGTCAGATTCTGCGATAATGGTTCTAATCGTTTGCTTCACATCTTGGTTCTCCTCTTGAGTAAGCATTGACTTTGCGATCTTCAACCAAAGAACTTTTCTTAGCTTCAGATTATTTTCCAGTTCCCTGTTTTTAGCTACCATCTTGGCTGATTCTATCATTTTGTTATCTAAAGCTAATGTGACAGCATCCTCATATAACTTAAATTGAGTGTAAAGGTATATCGAAACTTCAACCCTATGGCATCTAACACTGAGACGTGAGATAAAATCCTTATCATACTTCCCTTCGTATGTATCCAGGAACCTCACGGCGTCAAGTTCGTTAATTGCCTCATTACCACTACTATTTCGGGCGATCATCATGTAGAGAACGGTGTTATACATGATCGGACTATCAGCCCCTTGCTCTTCAATACACCATATTAGGTAGTTTAGTGCAAAATTGGGCGTGTGGCCATCGGTAGGTTGCGCCTGCTTTTGCAAGTTAGTGAAGTAGGTCAAAACAGATGGAATTAACTCAACAGGATTTACTCCTTCAATTTTCATCCAAGTATGAGTAGTAGATTCTGGAGAGTTAACGATCAAAACAGTTGCATATTTGTAGACGCTTTCAGGATCTTGCATTTCTAAGAGGGTTCTCAAAGCCTCATACCAATTCTCTTGTCGAACCCAATAGGAAAGCACGAACTCATAATCTCTGACTAACTTTGCAAAAAACAGAAGTTCCTGCTTCCTGTTTTGCTCGGCTATGATTTGGTAAATGGTCTCCTTATCTATGCAGTCTAAATGACTCTCTAGAAATCGCTTCAACTTATTTATTATCGCTTCTTTCTTATCATTCAACTCTTTGAAGGCATCAGCATGTCTTTCCGTGTTCATTTCCTCATCAACTTCATTTAACAGCTTCATAAAGGTCCACACAATCCAACTGGAAAGTAAAATTCGTTGCACTTGGTGTTGAGGCAAGAGGGTATCGAGCTTTGTAGCCAAAAAAATCTGTAGCGACTCTGTATCATCACCTGAGTCCATAAGTTTCAAAGCAATGGATCCCGTAGTAGCAACCGATGACTTACCTAGACACTGTGCTGCCTCTATGGGCTTCTTTTCATTTAAGAGATGACATCCCTTTTCGTAGTAGAGTGTTTGCTTCACTAAGCCGGTAAGACCCTTAAGGTTCAAAGCTGTATCATACTCCTTCTGATTGCATAGTAGTTTCCAAACCGCTTGTGATTCATTGTGTAAGATTATTTCGTAAATGTTAGCGTTGGAAAAGCACCAGAAAGTGGCGGTTTCCTGAGAGTAATCGGCCGTTAGACCAATCATTCTTTCACCCGCTTCACTAAGTATGGATTCCTCGAAAACTATAGCGTTGCTTAGTTGATTAATGATGGTAACGGTCCACCCCCTTAATATGATGATATGATAATCAGTCATTATTATGTCTCTTATGCTATACTTCGATTCAGTGAGCTCGACAGCCAGCAGGACCTTAGCATTGCTTAGAACCTTAGCGCGATTGTTGATGCTCCCAAAAACGATTCCAGTATTGGTTATCCATGCAAAAGAATCGTCGTGGGAGTCAAATTTCTTGCTAGATTCTTTGTGTAATGGTTCGAATTCTTCAGTTTCCAATGGCGGGCTAAAATTGCTATCCTTTCCTAGCTTAACGTTACTCCAATACATTATCTTACTTTCGGATGCTATGATGAGATGACCTTCCTCATTCCACAGAATGCCATCGATTTTGCCGCTGGATTTATAGACATTTGATACATCCGTCTTTCGTTTGCCACCTTTGCGAGGTGTATCCACTAGATATACTTGACCACTGGTCGTACCACATAAGAAGCTTTCATTATTACGCCATTTTACAACACGGATGTCACAGCTTTTCTTTAGTAGTTCCCTTACGGTGTATATACCATCGTTACTGCTTGCTGACCCCTTATTCACACTTGCTCTCATCAAGTCAACGTCACATAGGTAGTATTTGGCAAAGTTAGTCTTGAGAAGCAGCAGTTTCCCGTTGGGATTCATCCACATATCAATTAGTTTCTCAGAATTGTTAGATGCAGTAATCAAAGGAATGCTGAACTTGGAAACTTCTGATGGAGTGTCCAAATTGATAAGGAATATCAGGCCTGTCTTCAAGGCGAACGAAAGAACATTGGACTGCACTCTTAAAGCGCATATATTATTATCTAGCTCCTTGATGAACCCAAGCTGGACATGTTCAATTTCAACATTCATGATCAAATACAGGCTACTGCCTTCGCTATGTTTATCTTTGTTTTATAGCGTTTTGACTTAATCTTCACTTTTAGAATTATTAACAAGATCATCGCCAGTTTAATTATAAAGGAGCTAATCACAATAAAGCTGTAAACCAATATGAGTAGTATACCGGTCAAGCTACTCAATGAGGCACAAGGTCATATAGTATCACTTGAACTAACGACTGGTGAGACATACAGAGGTAAACTAGTTGAAAGCGAGGACAACATGAACGTACAACTGAGAGACGCTACAGTAACGGGAGCTGATAGTAAAGTAACAAGGATGAACCATGTTTTTGTAAGGGGATCGCAGATAAGATTCTTTGTGGTGCCAGACATGCTAGAAAATGCACCACTGTTCAAGACTGGTCCGCAATCAAGGCCTACTCCACCAATTCGTGGTCCCAGGAAAAGATGAAAGGCCTCACTTATGTATAGTTCTTAGATGTTAAATAAAAACTCATTATCGACATTATAACGTTAAGCAGGCAAATATCGATCAGAATCTTTGATCCTTCACTTTTCTTGGTGAGCCGAAGCTGAACAAATAAGCTACACCTAATGCTATCTTTGACTAATTTCAAGATCTAGTGTGTAATTGAGAGAGCTGATCACTAATTGTCGTTGATAAGCTAATGCCGCTATAAGTCATGAGTGCATTCCAAGTTTCAGATGAGCAATTGCTGGATCTTTACCATTTAAAAACACTGGATCCTTCAACCTCCTGGCAAGAGGATTCATCGCTGTTAGTTGATTTGAGCAGATGGAGAGAGACTGAACCAAATGCTAGCGACTCCTATGACATCTTAAGAGATTTAGTCCTGCAACAGCAGCATTCCAATAAACGTGAGACAGCTTTGATGGATCCATCACTGAGCAATGTGAGCGATCCTCTTAATGACCAAAAAATGCTACCCTTACTCGATAGGCTAGGAATTCCTGAACATGATAGGCTAAAGTATCTGATCAACAGCAAGCGCTTCGACGTCAAGGCATTCTTGAGAGATATTCATAAGACCGACAGCTTTGAGCAGCTATCATCATCGTTAGATAATCTCGACAAGACGCTAGAGAGCCAATCTGAAGAGCTAAAAGAGCTTGTGCAAACTAATTTCACGAGATACGTGAGGATCAAGAACAGGCTTGATGAAATTTACGAACAGTTTTCAGAGAAATCAAATACTGGTGCGTTGAATGACGACGACAATCAGCTTGATGTCGATCGGTTAAGCAGTAAAGTGGATGAGTCAATAACAGCCACTACACTTAAACTGAAGCCTATGTTAAAAACTTCGAAGAGAATGTCAAGTTATCAAGCAACCAAGGCCTTCATCGAGGAGAATAGCGAAATTTTTGGAGCACCCAAAGCTCTAAGACAATGTATGGAGAAAAACGATTATACGGGTTTAATGCTCGAATATTCTAAGGTACGGGAACTCTATGGAAAGCTCATACAGGGGTTCAATTTCGATGAAGATTCAAATGGTAAGCCCAAAGTACCAGTGATGGCCAAAAAAATCTGGGAGGCAGTTGAGCAAATTATGGACGAATACAGACAACAAACTTGGAACTTGTTACTTTCTCCCGAGAAAGAGCAAACTCAGCAAACGTTCCTAAGATTAATCTCAAAGCTTTTAGACCTCAAAGTCGACGACAACCCAATAATATTATGGATCACGACAAAGTTGGATAGCTTCGAGAAGCAGCTAACCGATGTCTCGGCTCAGTCGTTGCTAAAATTGGCACAAGCTCAAAAGTCTATTATACAGAATGGCACAGATTCTAACGACGACGACTCTGCTGTAGTCAATGGTGTCGATTTGACTTACTATCTTTCCATCAGTCAATTTTTACAGGAGACTTCATCGCGCTCCAGTGTATCACCGGCCATTTCAACGTTTCAAGGCCTGACTGATTCTCCAATCCTAATTGAGAGTTGGTTAGTGTACTTGAGGTACGTCAATTTGCTGGAAGGAATATGCTCTAAGTTCATAGAGTTTTGGGAGCATGTCCAAAAGTTCTTAGATGGGACGTACCAGGCGTCCCTGGTCAACGATAAGAAGAAGGACAATATTCTTGTCGGAGACTTGACCGCAATAGATAGCCACAGAGAGCTTTTACAACTGGAAGATGAAGAGAAGGCAGAGATCAGGCAGCGTGGAGATCATTTTGTTAACCTGTTTTTGCAAAAGCTTCTCTCATTCTTCCAGTCTTCACAGGAGTCGCTTCCTCACAATGAGAAGATACAAAAAGAAACTGGACTACCACAGGACTATGGTTTCATTCCGCCTCATTCTAATGCGCTAAGTTGCTTGAGATATCTTCCAAAAATGGCAGAACCACTTCTGAAGTCAATTACCGAATTGGCCCAACTCGGCGTTAGTTCTAAGACAATCAACAGCTCGAGGTACCTGGCTTCCGTATTGATAAATCGCTGCGTTGGAGCCATAGCTGCCGCTAAGCTCAGAGACATATCCAACCTTTACAAATTAGAGGATTGGACCGTTTATCAAACTGTTCTCGATAGTCAGCATAACGAATACGGAATAACACACTTTCCGGAGATCATCCGCTTATTTCAAACTTCCTGCATACGGACTACAAGGGACTTACTTTTTGCCTTCGAGAAACTACCAGTTTTCAATGGTATATCGGTTGTTAGCTATCCATCTAAGCAAGAGCTCACAGCAGCCGAGATTCAACAACTTATATCAATGGAAGCTGTTCTCGAAGCTATACTGAAAAACGCAGCCAAGGACAAAGACAATCCAAGGAATGCTCATACAATACTGACACTAACGAATTTGCAGTACATTAGAGAGGTTTCATTTCCAGAGATTCTGCAAGACTTTGATGAGGCTTTTGAGTATAATCTTAAGAATAAAAATCTGGAACTGTTCACCCTCTTATCTAAGATGGAATCCTCGATTTTTGGTAACTACCTTTCAGACCTGAAAATTAATATAAGAGACATTTTGGAAGTCAAATTTAATGAGATCAGCTGGGCAAGCTACACTTCCACTTCTTTCAGAGCTAGTGATTATATCATAGAAGTTTTAATGCTTCTCGTGACCATCCACAGCGAGTGCTTTAGAATGGGTCCGCAATTGATAAACAGAATTCTGAAAGAGAGTCAAGTTTTCATCTCCAAATATCTGTTCGAAGCTTTCAAACCTTACATCGGAAATTTGTCATCCGATGGTTTGCTTCAAGTTACTGTTGATTTGCAATTTTTTCGGAGAGTTCTTGGTTCATTGCTGGAGAATGATACAAAGGTGACATTAGCTGCATGTCTACAAAACTGCTTCCAAAACAATACTGATAGAATGGAGAGATGTATCAAAGAAACAGAGCCTATCGTTAGTGCTAACCTGACGAGGACTAGTACACAATTTGCTGCTTTCAGATAAATTGGAGATGGGTTACTAAAGTCTATAAAAGTATAAATTACTCAATTTAAAAAAAGAACAATGCGTTCCACACCCCAAACTTTAGTTCCTGTTGAAGCTGCTCTCAAATGGTCGCTAACGTGTTCATCGACTCAGTAAATTGCAGGTCTGTTGAGACAGTCTCTATGTTCGAGTTCGTCCATCAATCTCTATCAATAGGTTGGCTTCCTCAGACTGGAACCTGCTGGCTCGGTATTGCCCGAGTAAGCCAAGTGTCGATGCTAATTGGAACGGCTGGCGTTCAGCATCGATGAGGTGCTATGCAATCCAATGTGGCAGAACTCATCGATATCAATTTTAACCTGCCGATTTATATCACTCAGCTCGGCAAAAATGCTATTGATCTCGTTCTGCAAAGCTTGTGACTCTCTAATTAATTCTCCCACTGAGCTGCTAGACACTTCACTTTTAAACGAAAGTGAAGAAGTCCTATCATTGCTGGGTAATCTGTCGTCACTAGCAATACCAACAGCGGATGAATTTGTAGACAGTTCTGATCGGCTCATCTAACCTCAAAGATTCGCAGTCTTCGACTTAGTCGATGTTCATCATGTTCATCAAGAATTCTGACGAGCGCGTTCGAATAAAACCGTAGACAAAATGTTAGATTTTTATAAAATCCAATACTATTGATAAGAAACTATAAAACTTCATCACAATTGATCAGGAATAATGTTCCCCATGTTTTTTAGAGAGATTATTCCGTACAAAGAGTAGAGGTCTGTTTCATCGGCTTTGACAGATGCATCGTCTTTTACCGAAGAGATCAATGCTTTATTGAAAGCTTCGCTCTTTGCAATGTCAATCATGAAATCTTCGGTCTCTTGATCATATTCAACAAAATTGACATACTCCTCGTCATCAGATTTGCTTGTATCAAGTGTAACACAAAATTCGTCGTGACTTTCCGATAAGGAAACAATGTTATGAGTGAACTTTATGCTCTGTTTCAATGTCAGAGCTCCTGACTTTGGACAAATTTCTAACACATAAAGAAGCTTGGTTGCTTCAACAAAAAAAGCCAGGAATGGAATAGATTCGCATGTTAAGACTCGAGACACTGCGCATTCAATAACATCCTTTTTCTCATTTTGGAATCTATCAGCTCCCCTGTGTGCCTTGGTCAAATGTGGCTTTATTAGATCGCTGAAATCAAAGTGTGAAAGCTTTGAACCCTTCTCCCAGTTCCATGCAAATATGCTGTCATCACCACCAGCGCTGAACAACCAACTTGGGTTCCAACTTGGAATACAGAATGAAGAGACAAATTCATTGTGACCAAATAGCCATTTGTCGACAATAAAACATTGAGGATAGTGAGAGATCTTAATGTGTTCATCTCTGTCACTAGTTATAATGAAGTTTTGCCCTTGTGAGTTTTTAGCCAAAGTAACTCCCGTTAGCATTGAAACATGTCCAAGGATAGGTTCCATCTCCTCACTCTTGACAACCTCTGACTGATTTATTGAGATTCGATGCACATCTCCAAATTTGTCGGCTATGAGTACCTTGTCGCCATTTTCGGCGATCGTTACAGCATTAGGTCTCTTTGGGAAAGGTTGTCTCTTGATAAGCTTCAAGCAATTGGCACCATCTTTTTCATCAATTTCAAATACAACGACAGACTTATCCGAATCCACACATGCTATAAGCTTCGATTCATCGTGAGTTAAGGTTAAATTTCTCACTTGCAAAGAGAAGGCAATGCCTGGCGCAGGTGATTCTGCTTTCTTAACCACTTGCCCCTCGTTATCTTTTAATTTTTTGACAGTAGTAGCATCCTCAGACTGCTTAGAGGTTTCATTGCTTGCCAGATCGTCGGTCCACCTGCCCACCAGACTGTATTGACCATCAACACATTTAAACGCTAGAACTGAGCTCTTAATGACAACAAAAACAAGGTTTCCAGCACTATTAGAAATGAGGGACTGTAGAGGATGAATTAAAGCCATCTTGAACGATACAATGACCTGATATACCGAGCCTTTTCGAAGCTTGAAAGCAGCTCATCTCGCAATTTTTTCAGTTCGGTTCGAAAGAGCGAAGAGAAAATTAGAGATGAGCGGTGACTGAAAAATTTGGTTAGTGATGAGCTATGGTTATTAAGCAGTAATTTTGCTTGTATAGCGTCAATTATGTCAGTTCCTCAAGCCAATGGCCCCAAGTCCATAAAGAATGGTTGGTTTACCGAGATTAGTGACAAACATTTCCCCGGCCAAGGTCTATCTTTGAAAGTTGATGAGGTGCTGTACTATGCACACAGTGAATTTCAGGAAATTCTGGTATTCAAGAGCTCCAATTGGGGTAATGTGCTGGTTTTGGATGGTATAATTCAGTGTACGGAAAGGGACGAGTTTGCGTATCAGGAGATGATCAGTCATGTCCCACTGTTTGCTCATCACAACCCAAAAAGAGTTCTAGTAATCGGTGGAGGTGACGGTGGTGTGATCAGAGAAGTCGTGAAGCATTCCTGTGTGGAATCTGTGAGTTTGGTTGAAATCGACAGCACAGTCATTGAATTGGCGAAACAATATTTGCCCAATATGTCGTGTGCGCTTTATCATGAGAAGGTGACTATTCATTTGCGTGATGGATACCAGTACTTGAGAGAAGTGGGGAGTAATCCACAGCAGGATAAATATGACGTTATTATTACGGATTCTTCTGATCCTGATGGTCCTGCTGAAGCCTTTTTCCAGAGAGAGTACTTCCAACTAATGAATGATGCTCTGAAGGATGACGGTATATTGATCGCACAGGCCTCAGAAAACGTTTGGTTAGATATTAATTATCTCAGTCGGTTGGTGAAGACTGCCCGTTCGGTTTTTGAAAATACAAGGTACTGTTACACTACTGTTCCCACTTATACTTCGGGCCAACTGGGACTAATTATTTGCGCCAAAGATAGTAAGGTGAATTTGACCAAACCCCAACGTACCCCGTCAAGTGAAGAGCAGCAATTGATGAGGTACTATAACCCACAAATACATTACACATCTTTCATACTGCCCACCTGGGCTGATACACTTGTCTACGACACAAATTAATGACCTGTGCACTATGTCTAAAGATTTTAACCAAATATATCATCAATTGCCGATTTTGATTTCTTCTTCTTTTTCTTCTTGGTTGGTTTCACTGCAGGCTTTTCCTCTGATAGTTTCTTTGGAACTTTCTGAACCGCTTCACTGGATTCGATGGTTATTTCTTCTCCAAAGTCCTCTAACTTAAATCCCAACACGTTATCAATCGGTAACACATCATCTTGTTTAGTCTTTTGTATCCCTGGACCGTCAAGACATCCTAATTTTTGAAATTTCTCCTCAAATATGCTCATCAATTCCCCATAGATACCATAAATTCTGCTCAGCAGACCAACTAATATCACGCCCAATGTCACAAATTGGCCCAGTGCAATCACTCCATTAAAATCACAATACGTCTTCGAGACTTGTCTTGAATGCAAGTCGTCCAGTACCTTATACAACCTGATGATATCACTATCCTTTCGGAGCTTTTTCTTTGACAGAAGTTCCACCACTTGGGCACAATTCCTCTTCAACATGCTAAAACGTCTCCACCATAGCGCACTTCGATGCTGATTCTTATTTCTGTGCCACACAAGATGCAGCAGCCGATACTCTTTATACAGCTTTGAAGACAGCTGGCGATAGTCAGATATCTGCTCTGATTCCATATTACCTTCGTACCTTACTGCTCTTTCAGATCTCATCTCATATCATCTCATCGGTTTATCAATTTTTTAGTTAATTATACTTAGAATGGACAAGTAAGAAAGAAAGTTTTGAACTAAGACTGGTAATAGTAGCTCTCCATAATAAAATCCATCATGCTTTTAAACAGTTAGAGGGCCAGGGCGACCTATGACAAGGATGTGATTTCACCTCAATATGCTATACTCCATAATATAAAGCTTTCAATTAGCGCATCTTAATTCGAAAAACTACTACTAGAAGTCGCTACAACTTTTAAAAGGGCTCGAAGCAAATTGGACGCCGAAATGATCTACGATCGTCCTCCAATGCCTTTGCCTAGTGAAGAGAGGCGAGCAGTTGTGACCTCGAACTTTGACAGGGGTGTTCCTCAGTTACCTCCTAGGAATGGAGTTCCTCAGCTACCACCTAGGAATAAAGCTCAAGATGCCTCATCTCGTATTTCATGTAATGAACTGGAAGCTCAAGCAAGACTGTCTCAGTTTAGTTTCTCTAGTGCTGCAGAAGGAACCCTATTAGATTTTGATAATATACTGCCTAACAGTGCTCCATTGGCTATCTTCCCTCAAGCCGCCCATGAGGTTCCCTTGCCCTCTGGCACCAGTAGAGATAATATTCCGGTACAGACTAACAAGTTCTACGGTAACATGTTGTTGGGAAATCAAACAAACCCGATTTGGACTCATCCTTATTCTCTTTGGTTTGCAAAGGATCCATCGTTCTTTGGGTTAGCTGTATCTCACACAACGGAATCTCAAAGAGTTTATGGCCCTGGATCTCCTCCTCCGTACTTCTTCAGCCCTAATGGTATCAAGTCGATTGTGTTTTCTGCACAGGAATTTGATTCTCCCAACGATCTTTCTTTAAATTTGGGATATTTCAAACACTTGTCAGCCCAGGCATATCTCCAGAAAAACAGTGATCAATACATCCACTTTCCTCTGATTCAAGGTATGGGGTTCGTCACTGCAATTTACCACAACGTGCAACCTAAGCTACAGTCAGCTGTGGGATTTCTCAGCTTTAACCTAGTCCAAAGCTTTGGAAATATTCGCAAATACAATATTATGTTGCAAGATCAACGTGAGTGGACTTTGTACGTGACTGTCCCTGATAGCGTGTCCTTGGATTTGAATTTATTGGATGGGAATACTATTGCAGCATCTCAAGGTGTCCCAGAATGCACTTTCCAAGTGGTTGTAGGTGATGGTAATGAAATTGATTCTGCAGCAGGCTGTTATCCCACTGAATGTTCACTCACATGTTCCACCACAGATTCCACTGGTTATTACAGTATTAGCTATAGTTTAGCGGGATCCTCTAGTAGTGCAAAAACTCTGTTGTACGCTCTTCCTCATCATGTCAGATCTTTCACTGATGCCATGGCTTCAAGGAGGATAAATTCTCAGGTTCAATCTACTGTGTGTGGTGTCATGACGGGGTACATCACAAACATTTTTGAGTTGGCCGTTTCAATTCCGACGAGTCTTGAGTTCCAACCCTTTACTACCATTCCAGGTATTGATAATAGGCCTACGTACTCTGACGAAGTGTTAGATGCTATCAGGTCTGCTGCTTCCTCGGAAGTTAACGGAGATGTAATTAATGATTCGAACTTGAACTCCATGTACTTCTCAGGTAAGATATTGGCTAAATATGCATGGATATTGTATTGTTGTCAGTACATTATCAATGACTCTGGTATGGTGTCTGCCTTGTTACCAAAACTGAAAACAGCAATCGGCAGGTTTGTAAATAATGAGCAGATACTGCCGCTGAAATACGAGACCACCTGGGGAGGACTAATTTCGACAGGTGCTCCCGGCGAAGATTTCGGTAATGCTTACTACAACGACCATCATTTTCACTATAGCTACCACGTTATCGCAGCTGCTATCGTGGCCAAAGTTGATCGAGATGCTGGGGAAAACAACTGGCTTGCCCAAAACAAGGAATGGGTCGAAAATCTACTAAGAGACTACGCTAATCCATCTCAGAACGACATATATTTTCCAGCATTTAGGGCATTCGACTGGTTCTGTGGCCATTCATGGGCTAAAGGACTGTTCGAAAGTGGTGACGGGAAAGATGAGGAGTCTAGTTCGGAGGACGTTAACGCCTCGTATGCACTCAAACTCTGGGCTCTTGCTACTGAAAACCGGTCGCTCGCTTCCTTAGCTGACTTGCAATTAGGAGTTCTGAACACCTCCATTAACTCGTACTTCCTCTACTCAAACACCAACGATATCATGCCTGCAGCTATAATACCCAACAAAGTGAGTGGTATTCTCTTCGAAAACAAGATTGATCATACCACCTATTTCGGAGCAGAATTGCAGTACATTCAAATGATCCATGCAATTCCTATCACTCCAGCATCTTCATTCATCAGACATTCCACGTTTGTACAAGAAGAGTGGAATGAAAAGCTTGCCGGTATAGTTGAGAAAGTCAATGATGGCTGGAAGGGTATCATGCTTCTTAATGTTGCCCTATTTGAACCCAGGAAGTCGTATGATTTTTTTCATAGCCCAACCTTCACCCCAGCCTATCTCGATCCAGGTCAAAGTTTAACTTGGTCATTGGCGTACGCGGGTGCTTTTCTATAAATCGCTTAGCATTAAACTAACTGCAAGAACAAGGCAAGAGTTCCAGTTAAGCCATTGCCGTGAATATTCAATAGACTCTTCAATTCATCACTATTTCAACTGTCGTATTCATCCTCTGATAGATACCGTAACGCACGATTTTACTATTGACAAAACATAATTAAGCCTTCAGGTTAACAGCTGTAATCGGCCTTTCAGCGCACACTTATTACAATCCTAGTATCTCGTTGCTCTATTGCTGAGTTTTTTGCATCCGGTCTATGTCTGATCTGATAGAGTTACAAAGAGAACAGCTTTTAGGTGTGATTAATGATATTAAAACGGAGCATAACGTGAAGTTTCTTGTCATTGATGATTACTTTGAAAATCTGCTAAACTATCTGTTTGATGAACCACAGCAATTGCTTCGTCATGTTACTGCCGTGGATAGAATCGACTCTCCCAAGAGGAACGGGCAACCGTCGGTTGAAGTTATCTACCTTCTGAAGCCCACAAAATTCAATATCAATTGTATGGAGGCTGATTTTTCCAATAGACCACCAAAATATAGATGTTGTCACATCAGATTCCTATCAAACAGTGAACCTCATGTTATGAAGTATTTTGCATCCAAGAGGATCATCTCGCAGTACATTAATACCATTAATGAGGTTAATTTGTCATTCATACCAAAGCAATCTCAACTTTTCCTAACAACAGATATTGATAAGCCATTGCAGTTATTCTTCAACAGGCAATGCGCCAGCCTCATCGCCAAGAATATGGCCAAGGTCGTCCAGTCGCTCTTGAACGTCTGCATTGTTACTGGTGAGTATCCAATCATTCGATATTCGATGCCATCAGCCAATCAAGCGGAATTAGCACCTGCGACATACCTAGCGAAGAAACTAGCTTTCGAGTTCCAAGATGTGCTTGATAATTATGCGCGTCAAAACAGTGATTTTCCTCCACCATCATCAAGGCCGAGGGCTATCCTTGTTATTACTGACAGGACGCTGGACTTATTCAGTCCTATGTTGCATGATTTCAGCTACCAAGCAATGGCTTACGACGTTGTTCCTGAGATTGACATTGGTGAAGACATATATCATTATAAAGTAGAAAACGAAAAAGGTGAACAAGAGGACAAAACTGCGAAGCTTCTTGACATTTTAAATCCGGAATGGGAAGAGCTTAAGAACCAACACATAGTGGATGCAAGTGAATATCTCTCAGGTAAGATCAAAGAAATGATAGCGAAGAATCCTCTTCTAGTTGACAGGTCTAACGTCAAGACAACTACTGATTTATTGAGTGTTGTCGCACATCTAAAAGGCTTTGATGAGGATAGAAGAAGGCTTATTTTGCATAGGACTTTGATTGACAGGTGTTTAGAGATCAATCGGGAACGGAAGCTCGCGGAATCGGCTGATATAGAGCAATGCATGGCTAGTTTTGGTCTTGATAGTGAGGGGGAAAGATTTAAGCACATTACTGATGCCTTTTTACAGATTCTCGTAATTAAAGAGTCGAGTTTGACGGATAAGGTACGGTATCTTATAACTTATGCACTGTACCGTGGAGGTATAATCGAACAAGATTTTATCAAACTACTAGCCTTCATTGGCCTGGATCCCAGTCATGAATTTTTCAATCATTTTATGCGTTTGTTCAAGAACTTCGAGCAGCTGGGGTTCAAGCTGATTAAAGACGAAGCTCGTGCAAAGCCTTTCAAGCGAGAATGGTATCACGATACGATTATAAAGGATTCGACTGTCTATAACACATCTAGGTTTGTCCCAGCTACCGGGAGCGTTTTGTCAAAACTCATAGCCAATCCACTACTAGTAAGTGAGGAGCATTTCCCATACGTCAAAGACAAACCAATCGAGATTATGGATGACGAGGCTCAGGAGCCAGCAAATTCGCTCGCTGGTACGAACGGCTCAACCTCTCTGAGAAACCCACGTCACAGAGCAGCATGGACTAAGAATAGTTCCCATCTCAAACGCGCTCCCAGGCAAAGATTCTTCTACTACATTCTCGGTGGAGTAACTTACACCGAAATAAGAGCTGCCTATGAACAATCAGATCTGAAGAATAAAGACATTTTTATTGGAAGTGAGGGAATAGTCACCCCACTGTCCTTCATGAAAAGCGTTGAGAATCTAACAACAGATCGTAAAAGTTTGAATTTGAAGGATGATCAGCGAGAAAGAGAATCAGTTCCGGCTTTCTTATATGACGCTGTTGCACCCGTGGCTGCCCCTGTCTCACATATTCATGTGCGTAGTCATAACGAACCACCCAAATCAGCACCTGTCCAATGCAGCCAACCACCTGTAAAGGAGAAGAAGCGGGGCAAATTTAGCAGATTCCTTAAATCCAAGGACAAATAATGAGTAAAATGCAATGACTATTAAATGTAAATATCTCTTTTATACAACGCCGTCTCATTAATTATGCAAATAACGAGCCTGAATATTGACAGGCTCTGTAAAATTCTTACATCTAAGGCTCCAAATTATATTTTTTAGCGATACCGTCCATCCGTTTGTAGAGTTTTGGGCTTCTTCTTAGTCACTTTCGATGTCGCTGCGACTTTCGATGCTAGGTTTTGGGACTTATTCATCTCTTGCCAGGTGTTTCTTTTTTCCATCGCTTGCTTCTAGACTTGTCATTGCTGGAGTTTTGGTTGTAGGGCTGTAAATCAGGTAAATTTCTATTTTGTACAGTTGGAACCGGCAAGGCAGTTCCCTGCTTACTTGGAAAATTCGCAGATGATTGTTGAGGTGTTATTGAGGCGTCTGTTTGAAATCGACCATTGTACTGTGTATTACCTATGATCGTTGGCGGGATATAAGAACGGCCATTGGAGCTTAGAGGATAATTGATTGGCGGATAGGATGACGAATAACCACTAGGAAGAAGCATATGGTTACCATAATTGTCTGGCATTTTCAAATAACCCTGCGGATTGGAATCTTGAGGCATTCTATGAGTTTCGGGCTGTAGAAGCTCTTCTTCCTGGTATCTCGAAGATGTTTGATAGGAAGGCGGTGGATTTCGAGCGTCAGACGAATATGCCCCAGAATATGGTATGGAGTTCCGTATCATTGAGGGCGGACTAGGATCCTCACCTAACAAAGTCTTGACTAGACTGGTGCTTCTCTGAGCACTTTCGACTAAATTCTTCTCATGCATATGACCACGATTGAACTTCCGATCTTGAGGCATGCGGCCGTTACTTCCGAACCCTTCTTGTGGTAAGATGTGTGCAGCTTCTTCGCGAAGGGGAGGAGTACCAGAAGGATAAAAGTTGGCATGTGTATCCCGCATACCGTTCCATGGTATGGAGGTCATTTTCAAAGCAACGGCTTGATCGGTATTCCCAGGAATTGAATGATTGACATTAGTTTGATGATTTAATTCCGATTGTGAGTCCGATGAACTTATGTGCTGATCCTCAACGTCAGCTTTAGCGGTTTTCTTGTATGTGACGGCGGTAGAAGTCGAAGTACTCGCCATTGGATCATAGGAATCATCAGTTCTGCCATTTCCATTGGGGCTGGAATTAAAATTACTCACTGAACTTTGTGATTTTCGCTCCGTAACTTTAAAGTCTGCGCAAGGTATAAGTGGGTTCTCACTCTTATTTTCTTGCCTAGTAGAGGAATCTGGTCCAGCTTCTACTCTTAATTGCTCTTCATTTTCTAGTGGATTGATCCTCTGGTTTCGTATATTATTCGGGTTGTCCTTGCTCTCTTGTGCCTTGTCCACTCCGGCTTGTCCACTATATCTGGCCTTCTCCGTAGTTGACTTTAAAACAATGTCTTTAACCTCAACATCATCAGCCTTAAATGACCTTTCGATACTTTTAGCAAATTCTAAAAGTTTCTGGGCTTCAGTCTTATACTCATCAAACGAAAGGACCATTTATTTGCCTTGCCACCTTAATGAAGCTCCCACTTTGATATTTTCTTGATATTGAAAAATTGATGAACTCCGCGATGAAGGAAGAGTCGCTTACTTCAAGTATCATTATATATATTAAATCAATCTATACACTAATTAATCAGTAAATGAGATGGTATCCAAATGCATGCAAGTTACCTTTGTAGTCAAAAACCTTTGTTACAGGAATGAATTCGACAGTGGTGAGTTTATGCAGATCTTCTGTAATACCTGTGACGTCTGAAGGATTGAAGTATACGGTAGTCTTGAATGGACGTTCAATACGTTGAAGTACTGCAATAATCTCTTGCTCGTCGTCTGAAAACCCAGTAATAAAATGTCTTTGATTGGATCCATCTTTGACTGCGATATCGCTGATGATGCCAGGAAGTTGTTTCTGTAAAGTCATCTTGGCAAGGGCATCTGTTGCCTCATCTTCTTCTGAAGAGTATTCTATTTCAACTTGATGGCAGGAAATACCTCCCCATTCACATAGGGCTTCACGTGGGAGTTGGGAGACCTTGACGATGATTAGACATTCTACCGGATCTTGGTCTTTGTCCATCCATAAATCAGATTCGTACTGCATTTCATCACAATAAAGGGACCATGTGTTTGTTATTGTGGGGATGATCTGAAGATTTGACGTGAAGCACGTCATGAATAATTGTTTCGTTGCACCTATGGTTGTTTTCAAAGTATCGAAATGGCGAAGGGATAAAACACTTTGTAAATTTCGATCTTGCCCTACCATACTCATGGAACAAGGAACCAATGGAATTTGTCCACTTATATATGACACTCTGTTGTTATCCGTGCTGAGCCAGATTGCTTGTGAGTATGGGCCAATGTTACAGGGAGCCCAATACGACCTACCTTGCACATGTAAACCGGTCTTATTTGGATAAACTACAACAGCTTTGTTTAGAGTATCAACCTCATATGCCATGTCAAATACTATGGAAAGTTGTAGTAGACAGTCCTTTCCTAGTAAGTTTGACTCGATACAAGCTCTGGATGGCGGCAGTGGACCATACTTTGAAATATCGAAATACTCACTGTATATTTCGTTGACAACGGCAAAATTGGACATGGAAGAAAGGACTAAAGTACAGTTAATGGCTTGACTAGGCGAAATACCCCACTTCTCTATAATAACATTTAGCGCATCAAGTACCTGCCTTGTTTGATTTTCTAACGAGCTAGATGGAGTCGTTGCTCTAAGGTTCGAAACGTAAAGTGATTTCCCAAACTGACCTACCGATGGTTGAGACTGAAAACTCACTAAAGCTTCTGTTTCTGACTGCTCTTCTTGACTTATGACCGAAGAGTCGGGATTTGCTAAAGAGTTTAGAAGTGCAGACCATTTGTCATTCAGGAGTGGGGGAACCGGCAGCGCATCCAACTGTTTTTTTCTATCATCCTCGACTACCTTTTCTTTGAATTCAACACCCAATTGCACACTATAAACGCCGTTACTCTCGTCAGAAATATTAACTCTTTCTGAAACCACACGGAGCTTCCCTTTAATGAAAAAAGGTGCATCTAAAACCATGGTCTCGAATTCACCACCCTCACCACATATATGAACATCATACAATCGATTTAACTTCTTCATCGTAGGAAAAATTTGAGGTAGAGATTTATTCAAATGCGACTGGTCCAATCCGACAGCAGCAACCTTTATAATCCTTGCATCTAATTTTCCAGTATTCTTCTTCCTCATTGTTTTTTGACTATTGAACACTATTTCTGTCATCAGCTCAAGCTGATCTCTCTGCCATAAGTAGGATAAAACAGTCAAGTTCAGCCGCATGCAGACATCTTCGACTCGAGTCCTCTGGTAGGATGACAATATGGCACCAACACTGACAGCTTCAACATCTGGGACTGCGGTTTTCACTTCCCACAATAAAGAGTATAGATCTTCAATTTCGTCGTTCAAAGTCAGAGTATAATTCATCTCCAGATTCTTGGATCCACCACGCTTAATTGGATGTCTAAAAATTGGTAGCCCTGTACATTTCTCATAATACGAGACGACGTCATGACCAACCGTTTGGAACATATAGCTATCCAATTCTTGTTGTGTTTCATCTGCCGGGTATAGGTTGGCTGTTGCGACCAATTGATGGCCCTGCTTTAAACAGTGAAGTACATTGAAGCAAGAATCCTTGCCACCGGAGACTAGAGCGACAAATTTCATAGAACAGGTAGATTTGAGACAGTTGTTACTCGAATTATCAATCCAATGATCTCCGATGACTATTTCAATTATTATTGTCAAACCTTCGATATTAGCCGGGTACCGTAGATCAATAGTATATTGAAATTTATTATGAATTTATAGCGTAACTACAAGTATACCCAGATTAAATTATTCACTATGGCCATTCTATATAACTTCCACCCTTGAAAAAGTAAATTGACCTGTTCTGATCTGGATTTATTCGACTGATGTAATTCGTAGTCGAAGAACTTTGACTTGAAGATCTTCGTTAGCTAACTCATCAATGTTAACTGGATCCAAAAAAAGTCTCCGCGACGGGGAATTGAACCCCGATCTGGCACGCGACAAGCGCCCATTCTAACCATTAAACTATCGCGGATTAATGAATTTGTTGGAAGACTAAAATTTGGTAGCTTAGATGAGTGATGATGTGAAAATCAATCATTTCGATAGGTTTATCAAACTCCTCAAGGTTCATATGCTGAGAAATAATGAAATGAGCATAAACACTAGTTTGCAAAGTAAGCGAGATTCTATCATTAGAAGAAGTAAAAAGTACATAAATGCATATAAGGTATCTTTAAGCAGATTTTGCAAAGATGGATTTGGCGATGGATTTGAGTAATGGCAACCCGTTGTCAGCTCTCACTGCATCGCCATTCTCTTGTAATCTTCTCAAGAGATAGTCCTTAGTCTCGAGTGGTGGACCCCATGGGACGTATTTGATAATATTCTTGACGCCATGATTTGTGATTAAGTCGTAAGTAACGTTATCTGCCATGCCGAGCAATTGCCCAAGCACCACGTTATGCTTGCCAGCAGCGCTACCCTTTTCTTCCAGCAACTTTGTGGCCAACATCTGGGAATGGTAATTATGCGAAGCTACTACCAGATGACCGTATGTAGACTTGGAGCCTTTAGCGAGTAGATCCTCAATGACAGTAGTTATCACATTGTTGTAATTGACGTCTGAAGCCTCTTTAGTGGGTTGGATGATGGCATCACGGTTTGGCTCAGAGTGAATATAAGCACCACGAACCAATTTCAAACCTAGCTTATAGCCTTCCTTCTTTGCTCTCTCGTATTCGGTTTGCAATTCCTGGGCGGAGTCTGTCAAATAAAGTTGCCACGTACCGATACAGGAGACAATTGGACTAGATTGTGGATTGAATTTTTCAAATAAGATTCTTTGCAACTCATAAACACCCATCTGAAGGTCGTATTTCTCTGCATCAATAGTAGCCACAAAGAAAGGTGCCTGTCTTGAGGGGTATTTTTTCAATAGCTCCTGGTTTAAATCGTAGATAACTTGAGTTACAGCGCTGCAATTATTGATCAGTTCTTCACGTTGAGCCATCCATGCCTCGTTCTTGAAATTTAATAGGACCTCACTTGGGTTAGCGACCAGCGCAGATGGTTTCAAAGCAATATAGCCCGGAGCGACGTCATTGACATCAACAGCAGTCTCCAACTGTTTCAGCAAGTTTGGCTTCAAAACTTCATGAACAGATTTAATAGTCTCTTTAACAATATAGTTAATATCAATGTTCTTGACACCCTCAGAATCTTCAATAGTCAACGACAACATCATATTACTAATGCCCCTTTTCTGCAAATTTTCTCCACACTCTCTCACTTCCTTTGGGTTATCACCACCGCAGTACAATGCAGAAATCAACCATTTGATCAAAAATACGGGAACAAAAGGGAAAACCTTGATGGCCAAATCCAAAGTAAACTTATTCAACGTTACACACCCAATCATTCCCAATGAAAACAACTCCTTCTTGCTCAAAGTCTTCAAATAGTTCACAGAACTAGGTGGTTGATCCTCTTCCAAACTGGATGAACTCCTCATGTTCATCACTGGCATAGTCCCTACAGCAGTATTATTCTGCGAAGGGGTTTGAGAAACGTACGTCCTACTTAAAACAGTGGAACCGTACATCATAGATCTCAATGAAGTGCTAGCATATCCAAGTCGCACAGCTTTCAAACTAACCCTAGTCCTTAGTGACATTGATAATAAATCTTTTTACCGATAGGTTTTTTATCAGTGTTCGAGATGAGAACAACAATAAACCAAGATCGATCATCCCATCGCTAACATCGCTCACCTTAAATATCCTGAATCATTCATACTCCTCAGATCAGTCATCAACCATCTTAGCAGAGTTCGTTATCTTGATCATTTTTCGCCCATCACTGCTTATCACTCGAAGGAAAGCGAACTCCGAAGGCCTCCTGAAGGAAAGCCATCTCCGAAAAGTCACGTGTTAGTGTGCAAGTATCGGTTTACCATACTGGAGGTCAAGGACGGTACTGGACAGCTGGATGCCATATCAAGGTCTGTGGTGAGTGTTTTGAGATCCAATAGTTCTGTGTTGCGGCTAAAATAGGCAAGCAAGGTGTGCTGGTAGACGCGAGACTTGCGCGTGTCTGCAGCATCGATGAGTTGAGTCTCCCAATCGCAGAGATCTAGCTCGAGTGGATTGTCAATTCTGTCGAGTGTGTCATCTTCGGGGAACCTGCGCGTTGCACCGGCGAGTCGCTGTTTCTTGCGAGGCGGAGGGCCTCCGTTTAGCTTGTGTAGTTTTTGAGCAATAATGAGATCTAACGGTGGGTCCCGATGAGATTCGTCCTTATCGTGATAAGCGGTTGTATTGGCTATAGGAAAATTGGAAATGAGGGATGATACTAGCGACATCGTTACGTGCTTGTTCTTGAAGAGTTTGCCTTTTTCTTGATATTTTAGTTGAAATTTCTCCAATGTTCGCAGTACTGTTTCGCCTAGTGTGGGAGTCTCGAAACCTTCTTGTTTCAATAAAGTAACTGCATTGGCGATAGTCTCTTTGGTCACAATCCGTGGGAAGTGGTTGGAAGATTTGCCATGCGTGACGGTTAAATCATCATTTGGTAGGTCTTCTTTTTCACAAAACATCGCCGTTGGCACACTCACCTTTTCCAGGCCATTCAGTAACGCAGATGTAAGGACTCTCTTGGTGTAATCCTTGCAACATTTAGTTAGAAACACGATAGCATCCTGGGAAAAAGGTAATGGCTCCTTACACACCGGTGAAAGTTCTTCGATTGCAGTTCTCGAATATATGGGAAGCCACCTTTTATTCCAGTTTTCGAGCGATATCAAGCCGTCACTTTCTTCCTCTTCTGTGTATTTTTTGTCAGCCTCTAACCTAATTCTGGCACTCATTTCTTCTTCAAAATCAATAAAGAATTCGTCCATCTCATATGCAATTGGCAATTCTGTCCTAGACAAGATGCCGCCAAATCTCTTCATATCAGACCTTTTGAGCAGGTTCAAATTGTCCTGTAAAACTTTATAGTAAACCATTATCTCGAACTTCGATTTGGCTGGTAATTGATCTCGCCATTCTTCTAATCTATGAATTGAGTATCGTGATAGGCAATGGAAAAACAAAGTCTTTTCTGATGAGCTCCAAAAGGTTCCTAATGGTTCAATTCCGCCGCTTTTATCAATCTCCTCTTCATATTCTTCCGCTGTCTCGTAACTACTCTCATCGTCGCTATCAACCGTCTCATCAGAATCTATATCTGAGTCGTCATAACTCTTCTGAATGCCGATGTTGTCCTGCAACCATCGTACTCTACTGTCCATATTAACGCGGGAACTTCTCAAAGAGCCATCGTTACTTGCAAATGGGTCAAAAAATTGCCGTACTTCTTCATTGAAAACGTCAAAATAATCAGCAAGAAGATCATAACCTTTTCTCCCACTACTCATCTCATCAATCAGTTCTTTAGGGTTGCAACGGCGGTGAATCGCGCCTATTTGTTTAGCTCATTAATGTTTAGCCATCTCATCAATTAGGCGTTATTGAAAATTTTTGAATTTCAATGGGCCTAAAGAAAGAATACATAGATAGAATCAACCAATTCGAGGCATTCTTGGATGCTTGGTTGTTACAGTAGTACTGTTGATAGAAAGTCATAATGATGCCCAGAGTGAATCTTCCATTGATTCTGCGAAATGCTCGAAGTTTTATGTTCACTTCAAGGTCTCTGAACTCCACCATCTTAAAGAGCTCTAGCACAGCCAATAGTGATCAGAATGATGAAAATACGATCAAAATGTCAATGGAATCGAATGAGGCAATTTTGAGAAGTACTCCCGAGGTAGTGGACGACAGTATTACCAACCAATTGCTTATATTAAATGATACCTTCAACGCAACTAGAGGCAAAAAGAGAAAGCCTGACAAGGCCAACATTGTAGTTTTGGACCCTAAACAAGCTGGGCTACTTAAAAAGAGACGGACCCCAGATTACTTCAGAAGGCGACAGGACGGTGAAAGGCTTTCTGTGTTGGAAGGTGTAGAACTTGGAATTTTACCTGATAGACGACAGGATGCTGATATTAAACAAAGGACAGGAACTTCTGTTGGCATTCTCAATGAGATTGAATCCCAACGAAAAAAACTATTAGTGTTCAAAAGTTCCGTGTCCAGGGAACAAGCAGTGAGATCAATCAGTTATCAAAAACCCAGTGAGAGTATTGTCTCAAGAGAAAGATATGAGCAATTGGAACAACTTCTCGACTCAGCGTATACTTTACCGCAACTTAGAGCCTATACCAGAGATTATTATAAAGCTCCAAATAGCAGAAGCACTAAGCCGAACATCATACGTCGGATTCTGGATAAATACTGGAATTGCATCATCAATGAGACTATAAGCGAGTCGGAAGATTTGATTGTGGAACGCGTCATCGATATCAGCACTAGAGATATGTACCTACTTTTGCTGACCAGTAATGGTAAGATTTTAAACAACTTCGCCCGTATCGGCGCTACATTGGCAGTAGCGATCGATGAAAACGTTGTTATTGTGCGTGCAACTGCTCCAATTATCAAATACGTTGAAGTTTCTTTAAATCGAATACTCGCCAACGTTGACACAACAAAATTGCCGGTCCACGACATCATAATAAATCACACTGCTAAGGGAACTAGTCCAAATACCAGTGAAGGCGAACTAGTATCCATGGTACAAAAGGAAAGTGCAGCATATTTTGAAACGACATCCACAGACGGTGAAGACGATGGATGCTATCAAGTTTCCGCCTTCGGATCAAAAAGACTTCTTAAGGCCAAGAATCTGCTCCTATGGGGAGTCAATTATCATCCACAGTTACAAGAAAAGGTCGAAATTTGCTATGATGAAGCTACAGATTCCTTCAAGAGCTTTCCGTTCACGAACATCGAGTGTCTTGACTGGGTCAAGAGAAATAAAGGCTGGTATCGATTACAACAACCTTTAAGTAAAAAAGGTACAAAAGACACTGATACACGACTCTCCACGCTGTTGGAAAATGAACATAAACTTGATGAATGGTACACCTTTTTGGTTCAGAAGAATGAAAGTTCAAGACAATCAAATATGATGCATCTCAAGGGTGTAAAAGAAACAAGCGTCTTTAGCTTGACCTTAGGACAAATTTTAACGACAAACGAAAATTCACAAACTAAAGAGACTCTCTTTGAGCCTAAAATCACTCAAATAGCCTCCAAACTTTTGGAGTTACCACTCTATGACTTGACAGCGTCGAAAGATGAGCATTATACGGTGGATCAACATGAGTATTATGTGCAATTGAAGTTCATTCCTGATCTATCCACGTTGCCAGACGGAAGCAAAAATGCACCCCCATTGGAACTTTGGTTCGAATTAGATGACTACGACAGCGCGGTTACCAGCACAGCCAGGTGTATTGTCCAACAAGAACAAAGAGCACTGCTGCTTCAGACTCCAAACTTACCCCATGATTATAGGATCAACAATGACAGGATGGTGGAGTTAACCGAAACAGCTGAGGAAGCTCAGGAGCAATGGTTATCAGAGCAGCCGGGCGTCAAAAAGTTCATACAAGACGCACAGCTTACTTTCAGCAGCAGGAAGAAGCTCAAGGTTCCGAAATCTCTTGATCTGAATCTTCCAACACTTGGCGACGGCGCTGAGGTGACTCATTGTAATGTCCAATATGACTACGTCAACGCCAACTATCACCGTGTACTCAGGCTGATGTACATGGACAAGTACATGGTCCAATTTTCCGACGTCAAAGGTGGTTCACTCGGTGGCAGGTACACGCAGGTCGATTTTATCGGTGGTGAAGTGCTAAACTGTGACGAATTCAAACAATTCATTAAGGACGTGGCCCAGTCCTTCTAATTTACTCCTGTATATATATATTACACAATAAATTGTCCCTAGTACACAAATAATCTACCTCACATAACGGCGCAAGAAGTCTTGATGATACTCTGAATTTGTTATATCATTCTTGTAACTTTTCGGACCTGCTGTGTTTTGCGTTCCTGACGGTTTAGTGACTTTATTTACACCAAAAACTGTACTCTTTCGCCAACTAGATTTTTCTTGTGGTGTTGGCGTGGATGCATCCTCCTCGACTTTAACAACAGACTCAAGTTCCTGTTGCTTCTTCGCTATCATCCTTTCCCGCCTAATCTTATTCAATTCTTGCAACAACGCCTCCTGGTCATCATCTGAATCCTCGTCTTCACTTTCCTCCGAACCCCCAGCCTCACTGACATCTTCTTCATCGATTGTTCTATTTTGATCAACCTCACTGTTCGATTCACGTCGCTTACTTCTTAGCTTCAGTTTAGTATGTCCCGGGAGAAGTCTAGCATGTTGCGTACCTGTTGGAACGTAAGCTGCTCCTTTAGCACCACTTCTGGCCTCCAGTTGGGGCCTATGTGAAGTTGTCATTGGCCTGTGAGAGTACTTTTTGTTTTACTGATAGTTAAACATTAATCTTGAAATATGAAGCGAGAGATGGCTTCGCTCTTCTAGAACACGACTAAGTAGATTGTCAACTAAACATTGAGACCAAGGCTGGTATGGCACCTCAGTTAGATGCTGCTATGGTCCCTGAGGATCACAGAGGTACGAACTTAGAAGAACTAAAGCAAGGTTATATCGATTACAGAACTAAAGAAGATGAAGAATGTCACGCTGTGGATAATGGGACAAGGACGATGGATGAAGATTCAGAGGGCTACATATCCACGAAGGACTACGCGTATGATCTGTCAGACCCGTTACATTATGGGTACCTCCAGGATACTGGGAAGGGGCTTACGGATGAGGCGGATTACGATACTGATGAGGATGCTGATGATGAAGGTGTAAATGGAGATTTTAATAAAAGACAGAGCATCGTTCTCCCACAGGACTATCTGATAAACCAATTAGCAGTGGCACTTTACGATTTTGAGCCTGAAAATGATAATGAGCTTGGCTTGACGGAGGGCGACATAGTATACATCAGTTACAGACATGGACAAGGCTGGCTTGTCGCAGAGAATCAGGAGGGAACTAAGACGGGTTTAGTGCCCGAGGAATTTGTGTCGTATTTGGAAGACAGTGACGGGGCGGCTGATGAAGATGGTGAAGAAGTTGAGGAAGAAACGGTCGAGGCAGCTCGACCCTTTTACTTAACGCATTATATCACACAGGGTTTAAACCCTGGCTCACGAAAACATGATGAGGAAGCTGAAGGAAGCGAAGACATTCGTGGCGAGGAAGATTCGATTTCGCATAGTGATGATATCCAGAAGGACACTGATGAATGGGAAGACATTAATAACCTAAAGGATGACATTGCTAATAAACTAGATATTACTGAGAATTAGGATCAATAGATTGGCATTTTGATAGCTAAATGAGCTAAGAACGTTTTTAGAAAATAAGTAGGATTCGTTGTAGTGTTTTATAGGTTACATGGAGAAATATTAGTACTACCTTTCAATCTTCATCACCAATGTTGTCCAGATCAAACTCTGCATTGTCATTATCATCCTCTGCTTCACCCTTTCTTGCCTTCATCAGCTCTTTGTCATTCAATGGACCTCCCAATTCCTGCAACAACTCTTTAGTACCCATAAGCAGCTCGTAAATAACCTCATCCGTAGCATCACAATTTCCTCCAATCTTTGATGCGAAACTCAATGCCAGCCTAGCTTCGTGAACAACTTCTGAGATAGATTCGTTGTTTAGGCTTAGTGGAACTTCTTTGAAATGCTGATTAAACTCAAAAATGTTCTCAGCAGTCACATTTGCCGTTGGGTTGGTATTTTTAAACATCTCCATCTTACTAATCATATAATATGTGAAACCCTCCAAATAATAAGCTTCTAAATTGTCCTCGTCGATATCTTTGATTGCGCTCACAATCTTCAACGAAATATCATAGAGTCCCATTTCAATGCACATCTTTGCTAGCGTCAAGAGCGGTTGTAATAATTGAACGTAATCTTCATAGGTTGAGCCGTCAGCATCATTAAGACTCTTTTCAATTTCTTGTTTCCTCATTTCAAAAAATGTCCACGATTGAATAAATGCATCAACGGCCTCTTTGTATCTTTGCTGCGATATTCTGATGGAGCCCAAAGTCGACCACACTTCAGGCGATACCCCATCAGATATTTCCATGGCTTTGCTCACCAGCTCTTCAGATTGTGCCTCTGCAGTCTCCTCCATACACAGGTCAGTCATCCAGATCTCGACCATCGATAGCAGACCACTTACAATCTTCCCTATCTGTTCTTGGTTCAAATTATCGCCGGCTTCTCGCGAAACATTCTCTACACCTTGCAATAATATGTTGATACCAAACTGACCACCAGCGACTTGACCTAAAGTGAAGAACTTCTCGGATCCACCCTGTGTCCCTTCTACATCCGCTTCGCATGCTCTGCTCAATAGTGGATATGCCTTTTCCAACTGGCCATCTTCGAGGTAGGCATTGGCAAATGTTTGAAGCAGTAAAACGTTTGATCCGTTCGTAGTCTTAAGAGATTTTTTGAATGGCTTTAAAATGCGCAAAGCTTCCTTTGCATTTTGTTCATGTAGCGCTTCCCTAGCCCTTTCAATACAAGCCTCTATGTCACTCATGAAGGGCAACTTAGTTCAATTGATGGATGCTACAGTTCAAAGATCAAAGGGTATATCAAATAGTTCTCGGCCTCATCTCATCTCATCGCATGCTAAATTTCATGTAATTTTTCAGCTATTCGACGAGAATAAGCTTTGAATGGTCACGTGAATGAGATCAGCTATCATAACTATCAAAGTTTTATTTAATACAACCAGGTAAAGAGCTTCTTAGCCCTTTCCCGGTATGGTCCCGAGTACTGTCTGTACTCATTCCACATTATTCTGTCCATCTCTCTTCTGCCAGTGTCCATGTCCAGTTGGTCTAATCGCTGGATCTTGGAGGTACCAATAATCTTGTATCCTAGGTAACAGGCTGAGAAGAGCATAAGGCCACCGTAGGCCGAAAAGAACGATTTGGTATTCCAATATTTGTGGAGAAAATTGGTGTAGCCCATGAATATAACAAACATACAGCAACCGAACAGCCCATACATGCTTAGATAGGGTTGGAAGGGTGACCGATATGGATATGAGCGGTCATCTCTAGATATTATATCCTGTCTTAATTTTAAGGCATAATAAAACCTGAGGAATGAGACATTCAGTCCCATCCAGATGATTGAAGTACTTGCACTCGAGATATTCGATAGGACACCGAAATTCTCGATAGCGGTTGTGTCGACGGCCAAATACGATATGGCGCCAAAGGCACTGGTAAAGAGGACCGAGACATAGGGAACACCTGCTTTGGTACATCTCTGAAGGATTGCTGGGGCTTTGCGTTGTACCGCCATCGCATATAGGGTCCTTGAACCGCTGAAAAGCGATGAAATCTCAGCTCCAACGGTTATAAAAATCATTATGCCATTGAGAACCGATGCATAAGTGCACATTCCAAAGTTTTGTAGAGCTAGAACCCATGGACTAGAGCCGTTCCGCTGGTATCCAGTTTCATAGTGTAGACCACTTCGACATCTTTCCGAAACCTGCCACCTGATGGAGTCGTCATTCATAGCCGTAATGAAGCGCCGCTCAGCAGAGCCTGAGAAGTAACTCAGCAAGCGAGGGTCTCCACAGTATATATTTACCCCGACGGAAATGAGTGACAACATGTAGATGATTATCACAATATTCAATGTTCGCTTTATGGCTGAAGGAATCGTTTTCCGTGGGTTAACTGCTTCTCCACTAGCAACAAATGTCATTTCAACTCCACTGTACGCAAAGGTAGAAATGAGTATTACAGATATGACCGCCAGGAAACGGCCTGTCGCTCCTTCAATTCCGTGTGTGCTTCCCTCACCAGCATCGTTCAAATCAAAAGTGGGACGAAACAGGCCAAAGGTGAACTGGGAAAATGACTTCGATGAATCCCAGTATCTAAAACCTACCTGATCATGAGAAGCACCGCCGTGACCAGCATTGAATATCAGCATAGAAATGATCACCACTACTGATATTATGATCTTTATAAGACCGGTAACATAAACCACCTCCCCCATTATTCTCACATCTAGAAGGTTTATGAAAATGGGATAGAGAAGAAATAGAGTAACGAAGCCGGCCGTTGATCCTCTAGAGCGTTTCATCGAGCTATAGTAGCTAAGAAAAAATGTGCTAGCAACCACTTGAGCTGGTAGTGCAATCATCGATGAAAACCAATAGGTCCAGCCCAAAGCGAATCCAAACGCATCTTCGACAAATCTTGACGCTAGCCCGCTGAAACCAGAAGATACTGGTATTAGAGAGGCTAATTCAGTGAAGGATAATAATGAGGCAAAGACAACACTGCCCGAGATTGCGAAACCCAATAAGGTCCCAAAAGGCCCTGCAATCGAGAATGCCTTACCAGATGTCAAGCAGATCCCCACACTTATGCATGCACCAATACCTATCATCTGAATATGGCGAACCCGCAGCTTTCGCTGAACATGATATTTGGCATGACCTGGGCTATTTAAGTGCTTGTCAACCCGTTCGAAAAGGCCAATCTTTTGTGAGCTTGACTTCGAGAGCGTACTAAATTCTGAGGATCGAGAGTCGTGAGTAGCCTCGTGACGGCGATTTGCTCCAACTACTTCGTTGATTGCCATGTTTCCATGACTGGCATTATCTATGATATTGGTATTCGAAGAGGTTCTCGAACAGTTATCAATAACACGTCCGTCTGTCCGCTTGCGTGGGAAGAATCGTTTATATAGAGACGACGTCATCCGTAGGAGTTTCCGTGGTTTATTGTTTCTAGAGCTCCTTGAAACTGCGTCATCAGAAGCATAGTTTCTTCGCACTGCTTCTTCATTGAGTATCCTTAAGTCACTGTAAGTTTGTTTTTGGAGCAAACTCTCTAATTTCTCCCGTAACTCATATTCTTTCTGGACCTTTAGGTTGTAGTTTATGAAATCATTAAGATCATTAGAGTAAATCTGAGGTTTAGATTTGTCCACAATCATTTCATGAAATGTGATATTGTTCTTCTTTGCATATAATTCCGTTAGACAAAACCTCTGGTTAGCTGTTTGTTCTTTGTATGTCTGTAAATCATGCCAGTGTTGACCTTCTATAATATCTTGCAAAACATCGGTGTTTATGGTGTCGGTAGATGCAGCACTTTTCTCAACATCTTCTGAATCCTCTGGCCTTTCAATCAAACTTTCCTTCCTTGAGATGGCTATCTGTAAATTGTGACTTTCAGGAAACAATCCTGGCAAAGGGGCTTCAGAGTTCATGTGTATGTGAGAAATCTATCTCGTCAGCTGAATGAACTTCTTAATGATATATTATTGTTACCGGCTTTCATCAATATGAGAGTTCTTCTTTGCGTTAATCATTCTGTATTGGTGTTTGTGAGATTTGGTACTTTAAAGGCATCGCTGAATGCGCATCGAGCGATGGGATGAGATGAAAGAATAAAATTACAAAACCTTGCCAAATACATATGAAGTGGTATTATATAACGTCTATTTGAGATGGAAAGTTTTTCCGATTGTGCTCTTCATCTTTTTGGCGGCGCTAGGTCCTGTGTTGGGTTGAGTTTCAGAAGGGGTAGGAGGTTCCTCTTCATCGTCCTCGTTTCTTGGTGCCGAAACATGACCTAACGCGTTCAGGCGTCTCTCTCTTTCTATTGCGGTTTCGGGCTCCTGATCGCTATCTCTCGCTACCATTTCTTGGTCAGAGTCATAACTTCCAAGATCATCAGATAGCTCGGAATCATCCGTTACATCGGTGTCGTCCCGACTGTTGTATGATTCTTCGTCCTCATCTTCATCTGTTTCTTCATCTTCTTCTCTCAAGTCTTCGTCTGATCGGTTTGAACGTCTAGGAGCTGGTGTGAGATTTCTTACCATCTTCTTCAGTTCTTCTGTTTGACTTTGATTGTTTTCATTGCTGTAAGTAGAGCTTGGTTGCTTCATTTTCAGACCAACGGCAGAAAGAGCCTTGGAGACAACACTTTGGCTTCTTGGCCTTGTGGCCTTCTTGTCTCTGTGGGTATTAATCTTGTAACGACGCAACACTTCGCCATCTTCATCCTCAATAATTAACATGTTATCCATCTTGTAAGCATAGTACTTCTTGTTTCTGTCTGCATCCACCAACGAGTGCATATTCACAAAACTAGTCGGTGAAATGACGTTCTTGATGGATTGTAAACTATGAGTAGATTTGTGGCTCATCATCTTGGAAACTTTACTACCAATACTTTCTTCGTCATCCTTCGGTGGTCTGTGAAATTCAGCTTGATCGATAATTTCACCATCCTTATTCTCAACGATAAGCTTGTTTCTCTCAGCATAGGCAATATGAGCCTCTTGTTCACGTTCTTGAAGTTTTCTCTTTCTTTCAGATGACGTTAATGAGCTTTCATCATCAGAATCTCTTTGACCTTCAACGTCGGTTGGAGACTCACCAGCAGGAGTCTTATGAGACTCGCTTCGGACCATTTCAAGTTCCGAATTCTCTGTGTTTGCTGCCAGACTGTCAAGCCCTTTGATTATATGAGCAGTGTCACGAGGGTTTAACACATCGACAGCTTCATCACCTCTAAACTCAGGAGTTTCTTGAGTATGGTCGCTGGAACTAGGCTGTTCTGTCGAGTTATCCATCTTTTCTTTTGAGTCTTCTTCTTCTTCACTTTCCTTTGCTTTCCTATCGGAGGTTCCTAACGCAAATGTTGCCGCATTGGCTTCCTTTTCTCTTTGTAGTCTCTCTCTACCCAGGTCATTAAGCTCATCATCGTAGCCCTCTTGATGATTCTTAGATAGCGCACGGAAAAGTTCATGTCTTCTCTTTCTTCTATGCTTTCTTCTCTTCATTCCGCCAGCAGGTCTTGCAGGAATTCCGCTTGTCTCCACATTAGGATCACCATGAGGTGCTTCAGTATCCACTCTCTGTAAGGAAAAAGAACGCCCGCTTTTGTCCAACGAAGGCAGTCTTTGCATCCACGAACTCTTACCGTTACCATTACTCGTTTGAGTAGTAAAAGTCTTGGTCAAGGTTATTGTGTTCAAATGACGCCCTAATGTGATTATCGCCACGGAAGAGCCATGAACAATAATGGAAGTTACAATGAAGAAACAGACGATGGGCCAAATGCATGAAATTAATTGCCATTCGGGAGAGCCTACCTCAGGCAACTGGTTTAGAGGTGTCTCTTCATGCGAAACGTAACTCTCCAATTCAGCTCTAGCCAAAATGGCAGCAAAGATAGCACCAACACCAATAGGACCAAAATGTCCAACGAAAACGGCTTCTCTCCAGGATTTGATATCGGGAATGAATGGTTTCAGAATTAACACTGCTGGAATTCTTCTCAAAAAGATAACGATGATCGCAAGGATAATCAAACGCCAGATGTTAACTCCAATAGTTCCATTGTTGAATTGTTCCCAAGGAATAATGGCGCCAAAATAAATGAAATATGCATAGTTTAGTAACAAGTCTATCACTGTCGAGACCTTACTCTCGTGAGTCTTTGTCGAAAACCAACCATCCCACGCAAAAGCGGTTCCTGCGGCGAACGACACTAGCAAGTCATCGACACCGAGGATTGAACCGAAACCGGCGCACATAAATGCCAGCACGACGTAAAATGCCAAGAACGATTCACGATCAATAATATTCTTCTCCTCTGCAAACTTGATCCCCCTTCTTCCCAAGTAACCAATAACACTACCCAGAATACAACCAAAGATACATTCATAAAGAATGGTCACGCAAATCCAGTCTTTAACAATCAATCCAGCGTTTCCAGGATGTAGCACCAAGTTCAACGAAAGAAAAATGAAAGGGAAAGCCATACCATCGTTGCAACCAGATTCGGCAGACAAAAGATTTCTTAAATGGCCCGGAACTCTCTGCGCAAACTTACCAGAGACAACTGACTGTGCCAAGATTGGATCTGTAGCTGTCACACAGGCAGCAACTAACAAACTTGCCGAGAAACTTAAGTGAGGTATAATAATCCACAGAAACAAACCAATAATCAACCAACCAGATGTCATCACAGGAAGCAACAACATCGTCACTGACCACCAGTGCTTCAACATATATTTTCTCGGTAGTTCCACAGCTACTGCAAAGATTTGCAGACACAGCACAACACGAGTGATCTCCAATGTAATCGAATCTGAATGACCCCATGATAGTGGATTAAACCAGTTAAGACAGTGTGGACCCACAATAAGTCCAAAGATACCTGCCACAGTAGATTCACCGATATACAGCTGTTCCTTAACATACAAAGAAACCAACGAGAAAACCGAAGAGAATACCCCTACACATGCGTACGCAATATGAGCTTTGGAGACCTCCAGCTGCTCCCAAACGGCCATGCTTCGATGATGCTAGCTTAATATGTCACTATCTTCCTCTTACAGTCATAAAGTGAAGCTCAAACAACCACTAGACACGTATCTTTCAGATTCGTTCAGCTCTTCTAGCTGGACGGGTTTAAAGTTCTCTCATGCAGGGCCCGTCTCTTTTTTGCGTCAAGCAGAAAAAAATTTCTAAGACTAGTGGCAGGGTAACTCCAGGATTCAAAAGATATATTGTATATACAAGATATAAGTGATAGATAGTGGCCTGCAATGGTGCTGTTTAGCTGTTGTTGACCTTCTTCTTCACGGAGTCTATCAGGGCCTTGAGCTCCACCAGACTTTCCGGGATGTCGCGGCGATGCGTGGTCGTTGCAAGGGAGGGCGATCCGTTCGAGGTAGTGGAATTGATTGGAGTGCGGAAAAGAGCAGGTTCTCGGATTATCATCGGGCGCTCGAATGATGTGTTGGAGCCGGTTGAGGTGTCGGGAGCATTGGTTAGTAGAGAAGTGGTGGCTGTGGCGGATTGTTCGGGGACATTGTTGCAGTGAGTTGGAGTGCCAGGTGCTAGAGACCGTTGGTAACGAGTCGAATGTGGATCTCGTCTGAACTTGGTTGCTAAATGTGAGGTAATTGCAGGGGAAGACGAACTTATGCATCTCTTGGCTAGTGGGGTCTTAAAATTATTTTCTTTTGCCTTGGAAAGCAGAACTGGTAATTTTCTCTTATTGCCCTTAGGAGAGGCAGCAATGTGGTGCTTTAAGTGAGCATAAGTGTTTTTATCGTCTAGCTCCTTTTCATGCTTGCTCTGTTCTTGTTCAAGTAGCTTTTTCATCTTTGTGTCGATGTCCTTCGTAGCATCGGGAAGACCTTTCTGACCGCAGATTCCGGCTAAAGAGCGGCGCTTGAGGATACTGGAGTTGTACTTACCTCGATCTGTTAATTTGAACTTATATCTATGGGACACAAGCTCCAAGCCTTTTTGCAACTCTTTGTGTGGTGCATTACCGTTGATGTTTATGATACTGAGGTTCTCGATTACGCTATTGAAGCTCTTTGAGATTCGATTTAGCTTCAGGTATTTGCAAATGGTCGAATCATCTAGTGGCGTCTCCGTGGATTCCCAGTATAGGATTACCAAATCGAAACATAAATTGGTGTTTAGTGAGATTCCGGTTACCAGCTTGATCAGCTCCTCACCATCCTGCTGTAGTTTCATCTCCAAATCAAAAATATCAGAATCAGTTACCCCCGTATTGAAGACAAGCAGCTGTACATTATCGAAATTAGCTGGATCATAATTCGAATCGATACAACTTATCGTCATTTCGAGGCTTGTGCCTTTCAATATAACGGGAGAATTCTTCTTGCAAATATCGAACTTGTTCATCACCCAACTGTTAGAAACAGATGACCAATTTTTCCCATAAATGAACACATCGGCCTTCGAAATGCTACCAGATTTTTGGCATTTTTTATCGAGCTCATTGAAAAAAATCTTTTTCAAATCGAATGGCTCCCATGCATCTTTTTTTCTCTCATTCAGAGTTGAAAACTTGTTAGTTTCATCAGCCACGGGTGAATAGGTCATTTCCTTCCTCGCTGACAATGATAGTATGAATGACATGTTGCTACTTCTTGGGGTCGTCATCAATTTGGATTTTTTACAGTTTGGGACCCCCAGTAACCGTGCAACATCCTTTATCTCTGATTTTCTCTTCTTCTCCAGTTCTCTTTTTTCGTGTATAGATTTGTATGCGGCCCTCCATTTTGACCATTTTTGATTCTCTATTTTTTTGTTGTGAAAGACGTCTGCTTTCGATTCCAGATAAATTTGGTATAGCTTTTCATGTAAAAAGGCTTGGTATAGACCTTGTGCCAGAGATTCGATCTCAACTTTTCTCTTGCTATCTTTCTGCAAAAATTCTTGGATAATCTTTGATATCTCTTCATGAACAACATTTTTAACAAGTTCACTTGCCAATTCCTTGGAAACCTCATTGCGACTTCTTTGTCTCTTGGCTTTGAGCTCGATCTTCCTCTTTTCTTCCTCGAGTTTCTTTTCGCTCTCATAGTCAGATTTCCTATTGTTTACAGCATCTAACTGAGTATGAGTCTGTCCTGTAGGAAGGCCATTTTCGACTTTGGTGAAAGACCTGCTGCTTTCGTTGTTGAAAATTGGCTCGTTATGCTGTGGTATAGATGGTTTGGGGACTGAATTCAATTTATTTGCCGTTGGAAAAGAAATGCTATTGAGTGTATCGTTTGGTCGTGCTATTGGTATGAAACCAACTTCCTCCTCAGGTCTTGAGCTTTTCTTCTGAATACTGGCTTCGACCATAGGCTTTGTTTGGGACATTGTTAATGAATTTCGGTCATTCAATATAACGTTATTCTTACTGTCCTCTTTACCGGAATTTATGAGCTCTGGATACGAGCTGCGATTGAGCATTTCATCCACGCACCTGAGGTATGCATGCTTCAATGGCCGTTTTTCCATAAGTTTATGCGAGTGGTGTGTCAATGATTTCAATTCGACCCCTTCCCCTGTCATGGTTATCGAATAGTAATCGCAAAAGCCCTCGAGTTCTTGCTGGTCATTAAAAAGAAACTCATCTATCAAGTACTTGAAAGATATAGGCTTATGTCTCTTGTTAACAGAATGAGACAATGCTTTAAAGGCGTAAAATCTGACTTCATTGACGTAGAGTTCAAGGAAGGAACTCAGTAAGAACGGCAACTTTCCTGATTTGATCAGTTGGAAAAAACGTCCGTAGAAATTCAGACAGTTTTCTGTTCTCATATAGCCTCTTTCATTGAAATTGGAATTTGATATTATTCTTCTAAAACAAAGTGCCATTTGAACTTTTTCATTTTGAAAGATATTTTGTGGTAATTCTTGGATGTTCTTGTCATATGCAGGATCTCTTATTTTACTGAGCAATGCATAGGCTCTAAACTCTGCTTCATTGGGGCATTCACCGCCGGCGGCCCTAACCTCGTCGTATATCTCGGAAAGTGTTATCAGAGATTTGTGCAATTGTTCGAGTTCCTGTTGTAATGAAAAATCTCCTTTACTCTTTCCCATTATATGAATTATGAGTAAATGGATACGGACGATACGCTCATTACAATCGACGGCCTCAGGACCAGAATAATTTTGATATGTAAAGTCTTGTCGTATGGATCTCATTCTGTCCCACAAGAAACCCTCGCTTTCGGGCAGTGTGTCTAGCAGATTATCAATGATGTAATCGAGTGTTTGTGATAGAATATGAGGTGGCCTAACATCAGAAGGTAATGGTGGAGCTGCCGCTGCTGCGGGACGAGCAAAGACTTTCAAAGCTTTTAGTCTAGAAGCTTTTTTTTCATTCGTAGCTTCTCTTTCATAGGAGAAAACGGTATGTTCGACATTCCTTCGAGATCTTTCAAAGACAGGACACATATCCTGGCAAGTACCTTGGAAGGAAATCGCTTCAGTAAGATCCTTGGCGGAGTCAGCCTTATCAACCAAGCCTTTGTTTTCCATCATCTTTCTTTCCATATCTCTCATCTTCCTCAATGTTTCGTACAGTTCCGTTATATCATCGATGCTATCCTCCAACTGCAGCATCTTTTGCTGGTTGGCCTTATCCCATGAATCCTGGACGAACTTTCTCTGCTCCAACTGAGGATGTTGTCCGATCAAGAATCTAGGCAATTCTCGACGCTTATGCTTTAAATGGGTGAATCCAAGCCTTTCGGGATTAGCTACCAGTGGGCCAGCAGTCGAATATGTCTTGTCGCCGTTTACACCTTTTCGCAGTCGCTTAGAATCCGTCATATTGTTGGATTGAAGTGTCTTCGTCTTATTCTGACCAGCAATTAGGCTGCTCTTATTGTTTATATTAAAGTTGGGAGTACCATTAGAAAAGGGAAGGAAGTTAGGAGAGCTACTATTCTGGAGAAAGTTGAAGCCAGTAGGAGGAGGTACTTGAGTACCAAAGGATGTTTCCATAGACACAGCGAGTGCTTGTTTCCTTTGTGTTATTCTTTGAGAGCTGAGTTGTTGTTACTCTTTTTTCAATATTTTAGAAAACCTTCGGTTTCACAAATTACATGAAATATAGACTAAATCTTGAACTATCAAGCGAATCGCTCTGTATATAGCTGAACGGCAGATCAAACTCTAGGACTGCTTTTTCAAGGAATTCTGTGACCACCTCTTGAGCTCTTAAATGTATGCCAACGAGACAATGGGTATTGTATTTTTTTATTTGATAAAATTTCAAGAGTAGGCTCAGGGTCCTCAAGAATGGATCAATCAAGTAATCATTATAGATCACATCCATGGCAACAATATAAACTGTAGAGCATTTTGCTAGTGGCTGCAGTTCAGCAGGGGTTGTAGAATGGGATAGATGGAATTTTTCCCAATCCAAAGGCATCGTCTCCAAGTTTACCGCAGGTTCATCGTCATCAAATTGTGGTTCGAAACCCAATGTCTTTGACACACAACGTCTCTTGTTCAATTGCAATAGATTATTTTTTATGTTTGATTGCATTCTATTGATAAGACTTCTTTGATCAGTACAAATGTATGTGCCGACGTAGTTTCCAAGAACCACTGGCATGATGCCAGCTGTTCCACCACCTAACTCCAAAATGCCCGTCGAAGGTTTCAGCATACCGTAGATGACATTAGCATCAACAATACCACCTTGTCTAAACGAAATAGCCTGCGGATCGTAGAGTAGCCATTTTAAAAAGAATGGAGTAGTGGACCACAGTACGTAGCCGGTAGTAGAGTTACTGTTGTCACGATTCGAATGAAGAGAAGTTATGGATTGTTCGACTGTGAGATTGTACCTGTCATCGAGTATCGTAGGCGGTAGCTTCTTCTTTGTCCTCTTCTTTGAAGTTCTCGGTGGTGGCTCTATATCGATGGATATATCTGACCGAGTCCTATCAAAGATACCCAAATCTTGCTTCAAAGATTCGGTCCTGGAAGCCAACTCGATATAACGCTCACAGATATGCTCATGAATCAAATCTTCGCCAAGCCTTTGCAATTTTAATGTCATCCTGATGTTTTTAAATAGTGAAAGTTAGATCTGACGAACTAATTGATAATTACATAAATCTAACTACAAAGTTTAGATCAACTTCTTGGCCAAAAGTATTTCTGCGATCAAGATACCGGCACCAGCAGCACCAATAACGGTGTTATGGGATAGCACAACCATCTTGAAATCTAGCACTGGGTCTTCTCTGACTCTACCGACAGAGACACCGTAACCAGCGTCTCTGTTCCTGTCCAAACGAGGTTGTGGTCTGTCATTCTGCTCTAGCAAATGGATAGTCTGCTTTGGAGCAGAGTGGCAACCTAACTTGTAGGCGTCACAGACGTACTCACGCAAACATTGCTTGACATCTTCCAAAGCTGGAGCAGGTCTGTTCTTGAATCTCAAAGAGATACATTCGGTGTGACCATCAGAAACAGCGACTCTGTTACATTGAGCAGAGACCTTGATCTCTTCTGGAGACAAGAGATCAATTTGAGAACGGTCCTGAGAAATTTTACCAAGAATTTTTTTAGTCTCCCATTCCATCTTGTCTTCTTCACCGCCAATGTAAGGAATGATGTTATCCAAAATATCAATACCTGGAACACCTGGAGAAAAACCTGCACCAGAGATAGCTTGCAACGTAGTAGTGGTCAATGCATCAATAGGACCAAATTTTTCAACCAATGGTTTCAAAGGTGCAACCAAACCAGCTGTTGAACAGTTAGAGATACAAACGATAAATCCACGTTTTCCAGATTTTTCAATTTTGGCAGAGATCAAATCCAAATGCTCAGGATTCACAATAGGAACCACTAGTGGAACATCGCTCTCTCTTCTATAGTTCTTAGCATTGGACACAACAGCCAAACCAGCTTCAACGAATTTTTTTTCAATGGCACCAGCATAGTCAGCATCAAGACCAGAAAAGACGATATCACACTCAGAAAATTGGTCGGCTTTACACTCAGAAACCACGATATCAGTTGCGAATTCAGGCAACAAATCGGTCTGTTTCCAGTTCACAGCATCAATGTATTTCTTGCCCGCAGATCTATGAGAAGCACCCAAAACGCGCAATTCAAAATCAGGATGATCAGCCAAAAGCAGAATGAACCTTTGACCGACAGAGCCTGTGGCTCCCAATACACCAGCGATCTTCTTAGCAGCCATTGTCGACCGCTATAAAAGAGATGACTCACGAGAATAGTAATAAGCAGCGCCTGCTTGTTCTTATAATTTTTCACTCTGTCGCCGCGCACGACACGATTTAACTATTAGTCATTATATAGAGATCGATGATTACTGCTTGGATCCTTCGTCTAAAACGGTTGGCGGTAGGCCCTGACAGTCTCTTTGAATCCGCTTGAGCTGTGAAAGGGCGCTGGTGAGATGAACATCAGCGTCTGCATCTGCACCGACGGTCAATTGAGCTTCTTTGTCTGCGACAAAAGTGTCGAGAAACTTGAGCACTTGATCGCGGTCTACATGCTCAGGTTGACCAACATGGACCACCACGGGGGAATCGAGCGTAGTGGAGATTGTTCTCCTACTGGTTTTCAACATCTGTTGCGCTGCTTTAAGTGAGTGAAGAGTGATGAGATGAGCTTTGAGTTTTTCATTTTTTTCAATGAAAAACTCACGCACCGCTGTGTCAGACGCACCGTTTCCGCCATTCACGACCTGCCATTAAATGCTTACAACAAGCCTTGAGCATCATGCTACATTAAAACATCCAGTCGGAATTAACTTACGCTAGTATCAACGGAAGCGGCTTATTATAACGCATTTTGACTGATGGGAATATGTCGCTTTAAAACGATCTCATTGTTCCAGTACTTTTGTGAACCGAGTCTTCTTGTACTTGTCTTTTGAAAGGTAATCATACTCATCCAGCCATTGTTCCCGCGGCTCTAGTCTCTTTTTGGCTCGTAGTAGGATATCCGGATTTTTTGACCGTCACTACTAAGCGGCAAGTTCAATGGGTCTTTGATGGCGCCTGGGAATGTTTGACCACAGAATACCACGAGTCAGATGTAATCCTCATCCCGATATGGTTTGTTTAAGTATGAGATGAGTCTTTTAAAAATCAATGGGATCGGACAAGTTCATAAGAAATGGTCCTCCTTTTAAACTTGCCTACACAGTCGTAAGAAAGAGTAAGGTCATAGTGTGTGTGTCACCCAAATCAATTGCATATTTCGGTCAACAACCAGTAGCAACGCTAATATACTACTCGCGCATAAAATAGTTTTTCCATACATTGTGAAGATTCGAATAAAGATCATACTCAATATTATAAGACAACGTATCCATCTATCTAGGAACTGGCATGTTTACTCCTTCGAAATTTTCAGCATATCAAAATGACTTGGAGCCAGTTGAGCCCTCTTCTCAAAACAACCAATACCTTGACACACAAATGGCGCAGGTATGTAGACGAATTCCATTGGTTATTTCTCTATCAGTGGTAGCATATTGCGTCGTGATGATGCACTTTCAGAGGAAGCAAACACCCACTGGGGGCGAATCTAAAGCTCCGATGAAGAGAGCTCGCTGGTCTAAGAGTCAATGGTTAGTCTATGGATGGCTTGCAATCGCTGGCGCGGCGCTTGTTGTCGGAAGCTCGCGACCTTTCTCACTTTCGTGAAATTGTCAAGTGCAACAAATCATTGCTTCTGGATCTACGATTGTTCTTAGCCACCGTTATTTGTCATACCAATAAGCGATACTACAAACTATGATTAGACGAAGATCGTCAATTCCAGACTGAACAAATACGAAAATACCCAGTGGATTATAAAGCGCATCAAGCTTGTCTGCTACTACTACTTCAACATTATCATAGACCATCTTACAATGTGTCATGAAGCGGTTTTTTTTTTCAAATCGAACTCAACAGACATAAAGAGGTGGATTCCCTACTAGATATGCTAGTTCCTGAATAACAACGAAAAATACAAGATGAAAAAAAAAAACACTGCAATTCCAACCATTGTACATTTAATATGAAGCAACAAGGATTTATACCATATTCAAAAGCATACACACAATTTGACGATCAAACATCTATTTTTACCCTTCCATTTCTACTACTACGTCGACTACCCATGAAAAGGGCCACTGCAATGATCAGCCATTCATGTTAGGATACAAAGACATCACAACAACACGCTTCAGTACTACTATACTATACTTGGCTGGCTAGCCCTCACCAGTAGACGATTTAAGCGGTTTAAGGGGTTGGTCTACTCAACTGCCGCTCGTATAATCTGATGCCTCGTATAGCGCACTCCCCTGAAACTTATGACGTCACAAGAAAAACGGTCACGTGAGAACCACGTGACCGCTTTTAGGCCCTGTGCCGGGTGACAGATCCCTTCTTTCCACAACGTTCCACGTTTACCTCGTCTCGACTATATAAAGAGACTTTGCATTCGCTCCCTGCCGCTAGTTTCCTACCCATTGGCTATCCCTACCAACTCAAAAATCACATCTATCATGTCCAAGGTATACTTCGACGTCGAGGCTGAGGGCCAACCATTGGGTCGTATCATTTTCAAACTTTACAACGACGTGGTTCCAAAGACCGCCGAGAACTTCCGTGCTCTATGTACCGGTGAAAAGGGTTTCGGCTACGCCGGCTCCCCTTTCCACCGTGTCATCCCAGACTTCATGTTGCAAGGTGGTGATTTCACCGCTGGTAACGGTACTGGTGGTAAGTCCATCTACGGTGGCAAGTTCCCAGATGAGAACTTCACTCGCCGTCACGACCGTCCAGGTCTATTGTCCATGGCTAACGCTGGTCCAAACACCAACGGTTCTCAATTCTTCATTACTACTGTGCCATGTCCTTGGTTGGACGGCAAGCACGTGGTCTTTGGTGAAGTTACCGATGGCTACGATGTTGTCAAGAAGGTTGAGAGTCTAGGGTCCGGTTCCGGTGCTACCAGAGCTAAGATCTCTGTTGCCAAGTCTGGTGAATTGTAAGTGGGAACTTTTATAGTATAACTAACTACATATTATAACTATGCTTGTTTGTTCACGTGATCTTTCTACAATTTTTCACCTCTTTAACTAACAATATCATAATATATATATCTCTAACTATCTCCTTCTTCTAATTCAAGTAGGGTGTTGAGGACCAAGATTGACTATTGCTGTGTGATATGGACTCGTTATCGAAGAAGATTCAAAATTTGGGTATCCATGATATTCGTAATGCTGCTCGTTTTGCACAGAACATGATTGTTCAGTATGAACCGTACCAGATCGATATTCGTAGAGCTACAAATACGGATGCTTGGGGTCCAACACCGAAACATCTGGAGAAAGTTTTGAGAAATAGGTACCAGGTTCCTCTTTATCTCTTGACCGAATATACTTTGAAGAGACTGGTGGATCATGTTGCGACAAGACCGAAAAATCTGTATGAAAAAGCTAGAAAAGATTATGTTAACTACGGGAGTGAATGGCGTGTTGTTCTCAAGTGTTTGGTCGTAATTGAGTTTTTGTTGCTCAACGTTGCCGATGGCGATGAGTTGAACCAGGTTCGTAGTTGTTTGGTAACTCATAAGCACTTGCTTTCGCGTGAAGTGGCACAATACCGTGTGGCGATGTCGAACGATGGTAAGATGGAAGTTCATGAACGTGGGATCCGCAAGAAATGTGAGAATATTCTTCAATTGCTAGATGATACTCAGTATTTGAAGAAAGAACGTCGTGCTCATGCGAAGAATAATTTGAAAATAAGACAACAGGCAGAGTCATCTCTTTACAACGCAAACCCAATTGATACATCCGCAATGAGTTCGGAATACTTGGATAGTGATGAGGGTGTTGAAGAAGAGGAACCGCATCGTAGGCGTTCGCAATTGGATCAACAGAGAAGACAAAGAAGAGATATCTTGAGGGAAAGGATTAAGAATACAGAGATTCAAAGAAAGAAACAACAGCAACAACAGGATTTGCCTGATCTGATCGATTTCGATGCAGAACCGGCTCAAGGACAGGAAGACGAAGATGAAGATGAAGATGACGATGACGATGACGATGAATTTGGCGATTTTCAAGCGGGCGACGATTCACAGGCGATTGCCGCCGCAGCACCACCACCAAAGCCGAAGCAGCAGGATCTTGATCTGCTCAATTGGGATGCTCCAGTAAACGCACAAGCTCAAACGCCGGCGCAAGCGCAAGCGCCAAAACAGGATGCTTTCGCAGACCTGTTCTCACAATCCAAATCACTCATATGATCAGTGTACATAGGTTTGTAGTATATAAATATTCTATATTACAGTCTTCTTTAACGTATCTGCTAGCGACGCATCGTCCTCTTCATCATCCATATCGCCCGCCAGGCCACGTTCAAAGATCACACGACCAGTCATCTTACCATGATGTGCGTCCAACCGCCTCTTTTCGTCTCTCTGGTCGATTCCCAACTCTTTACGAAACTTTTCTCTCCACTGCAAGTACGATTCACGAGTCACTTTTGTACCACGAAACTTCTTTTGCTCTTCTCTCTCACGAGCTTGCAGTTCCAACTCGTGTTGTTTCTCCAACGAAGCCAATTGATCAACAAACCATGTCTCACACAAGTCTTTTACAGATGAGATCAACGTAAAGCACATCTGCATCCCCAAGAGCATATCATTTTCGATCTGTTCTTCCAAGAGTACTTGCAACTCGGGTAAATAACTGTCAAAATTTATCTGATCGGGCAAACTCTGAAATTTACTACTCACTCTATTCCCATGCTCATCGAATTCAGGTTCTTCCTCGTCCCCATCGTCCTCTTCTTGTTGCCCTTCTTCAATTGCCTCCAATTCTATCATAGGTGCTTCTTCAGGGTACTTTTCAGGCAAACGGAAATCTATGCACACAGTATGCTCCTTGTTTAATGTAGTGGGATCTTCCAATTGCGGTTCCAATTTGACGTCCACTTTGAAATGAACTTCAGGGTATGTCTTAGTAATTACAGTCAGTTCATCGGGGTAAATTGATTCAAGCACTTCCAACTCCTGCTCCTGCTCACCGGTATAGTCCATTGCAACTCAATCCAGCAGCTTTTACACCTCTTGAGTCCTAGTTAGTAGTGCTTCTTACAATAAAATTTCAATAGAGTCGTTAGGGCTGAAACCTCGAAATTAGGGCTAAATTTTTCAAAACTGGAAGCCTCTTTTTTTTGGGTGCATATCACTTTTAAAGTTCTCGAACTGGCTGCTAAAAGACTCGATTGACAGTCAAGATACACCCGAATGGCTGAGTAGTGCACCCTCTGGCGCCCAGTTTACATTCCTTACTGTTATCTTGTAATTGTATATATATATACGTTGTAGGTAGGGTTGGTATGTTACAGGGTGAATTGCAAGAGGACATGACGCAAGAATGAATTATCATAATATGTCTACTGGTAGTGTATCGACTGGAACTTCATCATTTTTTCCTAGTGATGGAGACAATTATGATTATAGGATTAGGGAAATTGAAGAGTACTATGTCAAGACTCTGTTAAATGATGATGATGATAATGGTGATGATGAAGAAGATCCTGTGGGAAGCGAGGCTTCAAGTGTAAATTCTTCTCCAAAACAGCAACATTATCAGCCATTGGATTGTTTTAAACCATCGGTGCAGGACACCGGTGTTTTGCCCTCGAGGAATAGTCATCCGCTTGAAGTGGATATCAATGCCAATATAATGCCCAGCTTAGATGCTTTGCCTTTGACTACTGAAAATTTACAAAGATTAACTATCAGTGGTACTCCTCTTAAGAGTTCTCCACAAATTCAAGTGACTACTAGAGCACCTGAGGATTCACGGCAACAATTAAACAAAGAGCTGTACAAGACAGAGCTTTGTGAATCGTTCACCACAAAAGGTCACTGCAAATATGGGAACAAGTGCCAATTCGCTCATGGGCTGCAAGAACTGAAAATTAAGCCAAGGGCAACAAATTTTAGGACTAAACCATGTATTAACTGGAGTAAATTGGGGTATTGTCCTTATGGTAAGAGATGTTGTTTTAAACATGGTGATGATCAGGATATCAAGGTTTATACACAAGCCAGGAAGCCTAAGAATTTACATGCAAATGTTAAGGCATTACAAAAAATTACCTGGTGATTGGTAGTTATTATTTATTTTAAGTATAAGTTTATACGCAAATGGAAAATATGGTATTATTTCCTTCTGATAGGCATAGAGGCAGATTTGGGCACTTTGAATCTCATGGATCTCCTTGAACTTGAAAGCCTTTGGCTGGTACTTTTGGCGTTCTCTCCTGGTAAGGGAAAGATCTTACCTGAGTACATCGTGTCGCTTGGATCATCAGCGATATCTTCCAAGTTGATCCCTTCCATATTTCTCTGAATCAAATACCGTAAAGAGTTGTACCAAATATTATGCCTTTGCCTTGTGGGGCACGTTATCTTGACAGTCTTCTTATCACTTGTAATTATAATACTCTTGTGGTACAACCCTGCTGGGTATGGATTTGTATCAACTATACTTTCAACTGCTAGTATAGCTGCGCATTTGGTTTTATGACTAGATGGATTGGCCATTATCGGATTGCTGGTAGACCAGTACAGGGTTAAAGTGTAGGGATGAATCCAAAAGAATCTCTCATGACGTGAGTTCGATCCAAATTGACCCAAATATGGGTAGTACTTGTACAGATATTCACCAATGACGGTTTGTGTTAATGCCGGTATAATACTTGGTTCACTTAGTGACGCAACAGTGGCCAGCGAGATTGCTCCCATCGAGCCCGTTCTTCCCATCGAACTGACGATACTGTCATTGCGAGTTATGAGCGAAGCATTCCTCGAGTGTTTAGCACCAACAATCGATGCATGCATAGGTGAGCTGGGCTTTGATGCAGGCAAAGGTGAACTGGGCTTTGGTACAGGCAACGGTGCCTTGGGCTTCGACCCATGGGATGATGACTTGGACTTTCTGTATGTTTTGTAGTGTACAGCTTCAAGCGAATCATTCCTAGCCACATATCCCATTGACTCTAATCTCGACTTTTGTATGTTGAATCTAGGACTACCGATCGAGGGTGGCTGTTGGAGACCTTCTACTTCTCTTGTCGCAGCTAGGGCGTCAACCTTAGAACGGTCTTCTTCCTGAAGATCAAGCATCCTTTCCTTGCTCAATAATTCATCAAAGTAATAATCGGGCAGTACGACGACTTGCTCATTTACACTAGGCTTAACTGCAGAAGGGGAGCCCAAGACATTTTCCGGAGCGCGAAATAGCCCAAGCTCATATGCAATTACTTTCAGTTCAGCCAAAGTGTGCTGACCGACGTCAGGGCTCTTCTTCGAGCCTGCATCAGAATTTTGTGAAACCTTGCCTGGTGTTTTCAGCTCTTCAGCATTTCTACTTTCAGGAATTCCATTCAATTGATCATATTCTGATTTTGAGATACAAACCATATTGTGCTCAAGTGCCTGTTCTATTATTTCTTCTTCCTTCAGTGTTGGATGGCTCAACTCATCTTTGATCTGGTCGAATTGATCCTTATCGATCAAAACTAAACCGAACCCGGAAGCTATATCCGTTATGTCATTCACAGACAACTCACTGAGTAGTTTTTTATGCTTATGATCTTCGCCACTATTCGTGTTGTCAAGCAGTTTCTGATACTCATCCTGCTCTAAAACAGCAAGACCTAGCGAACGACCTCTCGTCAATAGATCTTCCTTAGAACACATTTCTCCCATTGAGTCTGGGGTTGCCTTTCCCTGATCATCGTTCCGAGGTGTGACAATTAAACCGTAGCTTGGTGCCATTTGCTCAATCATTTCCCTAGTCACTGGGCTTTCCTCCGACTCGGCTTTCATCGTTAACTCTTCGAAACGCTCAGCGGTGACAGCAACGAAGCCAAGATTACGAGCCTTCGCAACGATATTTTCCTTCGTGAGACGTTCATTTGCTAATTCATCCTCTATGTGTTTGATATGCTCATTGGGCAAGGCCTTTAGACCAAACTCTGCTGCTAGCTTCTGAATACGCGACGCATCTAAATTGCTCTTGTCAAGCAAATCATCGTACTCATTCTTTGTGATAACCACAAGGCCTAGTTCAGTGGCGTTGAGTTCCAACTTTTCTCTAGTGGGTGGAGAATTTTTGAACGCTTGGTACTCTTCATACTCTGACTTTGGCAAGAGGACTAGATCCATTTTTTCAGCCCGTCTTTTCAAATCTTCTTCATCTAATTCGCTTTCGTCATTTTCAGAATCGCTGCAGCCAACACTTGAGACAGTGTTTTCACCCAACTCAGGCACTTCTTGCTCAGCTTGCACATCATTTGCAACTAAGTGGTACCCCAGACCGCTTGCCTTGATTTGCACATCCTCAAGATCGACATGCCCTTCTGCATTGGAGGCACGCACAGTTGAGGCAACAGAGGCCGCATCAGAACCATCATCATTAATATTGTCTTCTAGAGCATCAGTAAATTGCGAAGAAGTCGTCGTCGTGGAAACAGTAGGATAGCGCAAAAGGCTATTTACGCTTTGCGCCGCATCCACATATTCCGATCCTTGCGTGGAGAAAGACTCAACCGTCATGTAAGAAGACTGATCATCAAACCCTAAAACCTCACCCTTGTTACTCTCCAGCGATTTCCGGCGCCGTGGCGTTGGAGATTCAAGATCGCATAGACCAAGAGGGACTAGTTTCATATCGAACCTTGCAGCATATTCTTCCAGATTATCGTAATCCATTGAGTTGCTGCTTGTCTTCTTCTTCAGTAGGGTCCTGTACTCCTCGAGAGGCAAGACTGCCAATGAGAATGTTTTAGCACCATTGTAGATATCTGCCTTACTTAGAACATGTTCTTGCTGGTTATCCTTAAGTCTCTTATACTCTTCGCTCGATAACTTAACAAATCCAAGAGTTTTTGTAGGCTCATAGAGTTTATCTGAGTGATCGTTTTGATCGCGTATTACCTGTTCAAAATATTGCTTACTTGCTAGTACTTTGGAAGATGGAGAAGGAGTAGCCGAGCCAGATTTTGTTTTAGCCTCTTTCAGCAGATTATTGTACTTTTCAGAAGGGATGGCGATGAGATCGAGTTTTTCTGCTTGCCTTTCGACGTCACGCTTAGTTGGACTGTTGACTTGTGAAACCAATGAGACATACTCTACCCTCGAAACTAATTTCAAGCCTTTCTGCTCTGCACTTTTTTCCATTGATTCTTTCGAAGGACAGTCTGCCTCGGCGCTCAGTAAATCGTATTGCTCCCGTAAGACCACTACAGATGCGTGTCGAGAGGCGAGAGATTGTATCGTCTCAATATCAGGAATTTGGGTCAACTCTTCATACTTTTCGCAAGGTATAGCAACCATATTAAATGCCGTGCAGATATCAATCACTTCTTTTTTGCTTATCTTATTTACACTAGCGTGCAACAGAGAATCGTAGGCATCTCTTTTCAACAGAACGAAAGAACCACTTTCGACCATGGAATTAAAATTATGAATCACATCACTTGCCTCTCTTGCCACGTCCTTGCCATAAACTAAAACACAATCGTGTTTTCTTGCAAGCTCTGAGATTCTTTCGACGGATGGCGACTCGGCCTGTTCATTCAGGGCTTGGTATTTCGCAGATTCTATTGTCACAAAGCCCAGAGTCTGTAAAGTCTTCTCCATTTTTTCATATGAAGGACTCTCGGCTTGATCTTTAATACTTAACAACTCCTCTTGGGGAATAACCACGAGATCCAGAACAGTAGCCTTTTCCTCTAAATATTCCCGTGGTGGCGACGCAAGAAGAGCAAGATCCTTCTCGTACTCTGCCTCTCCCACGAGCTTCATATTAAAATTTGCAGCATGCTGGGCAAGGAAGTCCTGTGGAGGATTTTTCAATTGCTGCTGCTGTCTCTCAAATACTGTTTTATCTATTAGCATTTTTCCGGTTGAAAGTGCCTTCTCGGAAAGGTATTCCTCGGTGGGCATGTTATAGTTTTCTCGCAGAGAATCATACTCATCACGAGGCAGTGACTGGTAACCGAATTTGCTTAGCTTCCTTTGTAGATCGCGCAAGGCGGGGTTATTCGCTTGTTCATAGAGCCTAGAGTACTCATCCTTCCCAAGCATAGTCAATCCCAAGCCACTGCAGGAGGCCTCAAGCTCATCACTGGTCGGCGCAGCTATCTTGCGCTGTAGCTCATCTAGTATCTTTTCTTCGATCAAGCACTTCCCAGCTTCTGCTGCTTTGTCTGACAGATATGACAAGCTGGGGTGCCCAATTTGTTTATCCTTGGAAGTCTTCTCTTCTGAGCTTATCAATTCTCTCCCATAAAACTGTGCGTTTTGCTCGAGGAATTTCAGAGAGGGTGAATCAAAAGTATGTTGCAACTCATCCAAGCGCTTTTGATCAACAAGCGAAAAACCTAAGATCAAAGCCTTCTCGCGTAAATAGTCCACGCTGGGCTTCTCGAGATTGTTTAAAATGTGCTGATATTCATTTCTTGGGATAATAGTATGGCCCAGTTTGTCGCAGTGATCCTTTAATATATCTAATCCTGGCGATTCAAGCTGATTCTTTATATCTTCATGCTTATCTTGAGTCATCAAAACATATCCGCGTGTTTTCAGTACTGAAATACAATCATCTTCTGAATGGAGTTGCCTCTCACCGTTACTCTTCAGTTTTTCATATTCCTCAAAAGCAATTGGCTTCAAGCCGTACTTCGAACACAAAGCAACGGTCTCCTCTCTTGTTGCTCTGTCGGTGACAGGCTTGTTAATAAAATCATAATGTTCACTTGGTGCCGCAACGTAGCCAAGTGCCTGCAGTCTCGTTTTAATTTCTGGCAAACCAACTTTACCAATTGTACTACTCTTGAGATGGTTGAGATCTGGAAGAGGGACGGGTACAAAACCAAACGCCTTGACAGCTGCAAGCAGGGAGGCTTTATCTTTTCCCTTCTCCTCTAATTCCCTCTTTTCCTTTTCACTGATAAGAAGTAAATTCAACCTTTTAGCCTTTTCGGAAAGAAACTGCTTAGACGGATTATCAGATATGGCCCTCAGGCGCTCAAAATCTAGAGATGGAACGATCACATAACCCAGTTTCTCTGCCATAGAAGCGACCTCATCTCTTCTGGGATTTAAAGTCTTTCTTAGTAACTCTTCATAGCAATTCTTTTCGACTAGGCTGTAACCCTTGAAGCTTGCTTTCTCTTTCAGATAACTTAAGTCAGGTTCAGATTTATTTTTTAACAGAGAACTGTAAGCTTCGCTTTCAACCAATTCGTAGTTCTTCTCTTTAGCTTTAGCAGAGAGAAACTCCACATCAGGGCATTTTATAGTAGAACTCAATGTTTCATAGTCGTCCACCTTGACCACACAATAACCTTCAGCCCCAGCCTTGTTGATCAAAAACTCTATTGTAGGTTTTTCCGAGAGATTAACCAAGTTAGCATGCTCTTCTGATGATACAATTTTGCATTGAATGGCGTTTGCCTTACCTTCAAGATATTCGGAGGATGGGTTTTCGAGCTTCTTTTTGAGTTCTTCATATTCCGTACTTTGAATCAATGTATAGCCTTGAAGAATGGCTTTCTCTTCCAAAAATTCCTTTGTCGGATGATTGTAACAAGAATCAAGTTTATTAAACTTCGTTTTGTCCAGCAATACCGCGTTCTGTTTCTCCGACATCCATGACAGTAATTCTTCAGTGATTTTATCGCTTTTTTCAATAGTACTCTTTAAGAAGGTGATGGGAGGATTTGAAACAGTCTTCTGCATCTCATCAAAAGTTTTATCCTCCACTATTGTATAACCAAGAGATTTAGCTTTTGTCTCGATCATAGCACGATCTGGTGTTTTGTAGCTCCTGAATTCATCATTTGAAATAGCAACGTAGTTCAGCGAGTTCAATTTAGTTTCCAACTCTTTCAAAGTAGGATGCTCTAAAGAATCGAGGAGGTTTTCATGGTCTGATTCAGATAGCACTCTGTAACCCTCTTTTTCTAGCTTCTCAACAATTTGTGCGTGTGGTGGATTCATGATGGAGTCATATTCCTCTGATCCTATCACAAGTTTCCCTGTATCCGCTAATTTGGATTCTAAGTAAGCCTGAAGTTTGTCTTGTATTTCTTTATGATTAACCTCTGGGATGACTTCGTAACCCGTGGCTGTCAAAAGATCAATCATATTCCCAATATTCGAGTCCTGAATAGGATTCTTCGAAGATGCTTGATCATTGGGCAAGGCAACTATATTGGTCTCCTCCACTGCCTGAACAATTTGGTCCCTGGAATCAGAGGTCTTTAATTCCTCTGTTCGTATGCTTTCTAATGCATCGTTCGTTAGGATGACCATATTGTGACGCTTGGCGTAATCCTCAACATCGCTGAAAGAAAGGTCATCACTCATATAGCCCCCATCTGGGCCTGCATCCATAGTATCACTTAGTTCTTCTTCGGAGTCTTCATGCTCTGTCGCTTGCCGGCTATTCCTTGATTGTCTATGAACCTCTGGAACCTTACGCCTTAATTTACGAATTGTTTGACGCGCATGTTTAATTTCTTTATTCAACGCATCGAACTCTATGGGCTGCATAACCTTAAGTTTCTTGAATTCGCCTATTTGATCATTTAGCTCGTGGTTCTTCAAATGAAGAGCATCATTCTCATCGTTGAGATCTGACACATGTCTTTTCAGATCTGCAACTTCCGACGCAAGTTGTTTCTTCTTAGACTCCAACTGATTTTCCAGGTTTGTGCGTTGCAACTCAGCTACTTCGAGATCTGCCTTCAATTTTCGTGCCGACTCGGTTTCATGCTTTAGATCTCGCTTGTTCTTACTTAGCTTATCTTTTTGAGCCTTGAACTCAATAGACAAATTCTGTAACTTATCCTCTAGCCCCCAGTTTACGTCTCGTAGAGATTGCAATTCTTTTGCAGCTAATTGGTGCGAGTTTTCCAGCTTTTGGTTGCTTTCCTTCAAATCCTCGTAACTCTGCTTGATAGTCTTGAACTTCCTAGCCTTCCTTTCATTATCCGCTTGTAACCTACGACATTCGACAAGTAAGTTTTCACTCAATCCCATCACAAAGTTCATATCCTGACTGTTATTGGACGTTAGCAAACCATTATGGGATGAACTACCGGCAAACATAGGCATAGAATTTGTTCTCTCACTTCTACTCAAAACATTGGAAAATAAAGGCTGGTTCCGTTTATTATTTGCAGATGCGCTGGAGCTGCCACTCTCATTCATCTTCCTCTTGGTCTCATCACTAACTTGCTTATGCATATTTTCCAGCTGTGTCAACAGCGACTCCCTCTTGTTGGGATGTGACATCGCAGCTTCACTAGTAACTTAAGTCAGCCAGCACTTTATAGGCGCTTATAAGAGTTGAAGCAGTTTTGGAATCAGGCTAAGGGACTTTCTTAGAGGATTGTTTATGTTTGGAAGGAAATATATCGTAGTAACTAAGTACGACCAGACCCCAGTATATAAACTAGCCGCCGAGGTCTATTCAGTTATATAGTATTAGCTATTAGTTAGACATATTCCTTGCAAGTCGGCCCATGTACGTATTGTCACCTCATCGATTTGATCAACGAACGGATTTGCCTTTATTAGTTTGGCTAGTAGGTCCTCGACAGATATGGGCTGAAACGTGTATATGCGTTCCAATAGGCTAGGACACGCTTGGACGAGCGTGGTCAAATTCTCGTAGATAAGCTGTCGTTGTTCTAGCTCTGTTACTGAGCTGTCTAATACTTGCGAAGCTGCTTCTAGTGAAGCGATCATTTGGGATTTGGACCTTGAAGGTTTCAGACCTATGATCTTGATGCTCTGTCGCAGCTTTTGAGCCGACTGTGTAGCTAGCTTTGAGACCTCCTTGATAGGAGATCGCACCTTGGGTTGTAAGTAAAAAGTGCACTGATCGAGATCTTCGACTTCCGTATCGAGCACCCCGCCATTTTCCTCTGCAATATCGAACTTGCTCGAAAGCTTCTCTTTGAGCAACGCCACTTGTCGCCTGGGTAACTTCACCGTAAGGCACTTGGCCGGATCTGCACAAGGTGGTTGGAACCTGACTGTTGAGGTTCTAGTTGCCGGAACCTGAACTAGTGGTGTGTCCGCATCTTTCAACGGCGATATTAGACTCTTTACCACTTTAAAAGACTCTTGGGTCAGATCTATAATCTCATCTGGTGGAGTAGTCCTCGGAGTATAGAATTGTGTTTCAACATGATCGCTTATCGGTATCACAATACTCGCATCGTCTGTACTATCCGGTATCGTGGAGTCATCATTCTCGTCATCCTCGGGCTCAACAATACTTTTGTCACTCATTACTTGCGACAGTGTCAGTACGTTAACTTCATGATTCCCCGCAGCCTTCCCTATAGGCACGGGCTCCAGGACAGAATCATCACCTTCTGGAGGTTGCTGAGAAGCTGACCACAGGTCACACCCAACTTCGCCATATATATGGTGAAAAACTTGCTTCATTTCACTAGCTCCACTCTGCGGAAATCTCTTTAGAATCTTTTGATGAATATATCCCCATTCCTCCGCGTTATACGTATCGTATTGAGAGTGGCCTCTAACACTTGTCTTCTTCCTTTGAGAATTAATCATATCCTTTACTTTTTTATGCTTTCCCGACAACTGTTTCAATAATTTTCCACCTTTCGAATCCCCATACTCATCAATGTTCTTATGCTTTCGCTTCTGAGTAGGTTTCTTCCTCTTAATTCCATGTGCCTTCTTTGATTCCCCTGGTTCTTCATCCTCGTATTTAAACCGCTTCAACAGACCCTTCACAGACTCTTCCTGTTCCACATCATCCAACCTACTCTGAACCTGAGTACTCACAAACACTGATTCTGGAGGAGAAGAAAACCCCATCTCTTCCGGCACCTGAGTATCAGCCACATTTCGTTGCTCCAAGTTATCATCTTCATTCTCTAGCTCGCCTACCAGTTGCAAATTCCTCCTAGCCCGTCTCAAATCCATCCCTACAACATCGAAAGGCTCCATTTGAATCAGTATCCGTACTGATAACAATAGTATACTCATAGTAGATCGTAGTTACTGCTAGCGCCCCATGTAATATCACGTGACGCCTTTTTCTCTGACCTCTTCATATTCGCCGACACCGGAAGCGAGAACTTTACCCTTGTTGAATCCTAATTTGACTCTCGTTTTGATATATACTTAAGAGCCATTCCTGGTGGCAACTAAGCATACTATCTTACGTCTAATCGAGGTTTTCGTTGTATTCTGGTGAACTAGTAGATCTCTTTTGCCTGTAAGTCTACGAATCAATTTTGTGAATATTCTTAAAACCTATTTCCAAACCGGTTCATTTGGTCAACTCTGAGATACAAACAAATATTACAAGATGTTATCGAGATCTGTTCGTGTGAGTGCCAGTAAAGTTCTGAGGTCATCTGCTTTGTATTCCTCTAGAAGAGTGGCCGTTGGTGTTGTTAGCAGAAGATCAGTTTCTACCGGATTATTGCAAAATGGTAATTTGAGAGTGGCGAGTTTATCGGGTAGATTCCAACCATTACAACGTCGTTGGGAAGCTACTTCTGTTAAGGTTCCTACTATGGCCGAATCTTTGACTGAAGGTTCTCTAAAAGAGTTTACAAAGAAAGAGGGAGAGTTCATCGAACAGGATGAGCTTTTGGCTACTATTGAGACAGATAAGATCGATGTCGAAGTCAATTCGCCTGTGAGTGGTACAATCAAAAAATTGAACTTCAAGCCGGAAGATACTGTCACTGTGGGTGAAGAGCTAGCTCAAATTGAGCCCGGTGAAGCACCTGCATCCTCATCAGAAGCTCCAAAGGAAGAGCCAAAAAAGGAAGAGCCAAAGAAAGAAGAGCCAAAGAAAGAAGAGCCAAAGAAAGAAGAGGTAAAGAAGGAAGAGCCAAAGAAGCAAGAAGCCTCAAAGAAACAAGAGCAACCTAAGAAACAAGAGCAACCTAAGCAGGAGGCAAAGAAGGAGACTTCCTCCCCATCCTTCACTAACTTCTCTCGTAACGAAGAAAGAGTGAAGATGAACCGTATGAGATTGAGAATCGCCGAAAGATTAAAGGAGTCCCAAAACACTGCCGCTTCTTTGACTACTTTCAATGAAGTTGATATGTCGGCCGTTCTAGAGATGAGAAAATTGTACAAGGATGAAATTATCAAGAAGAGAGGTACTAAATTTGGCTTCATGGGTCTATTCTCTAAAGCTTGTACTTTGGCCGCCAAGGACATTCCTGCCGTCAACGGTGCCATCGAGGGTGACCAAATTGTTTACCGTGATTACACCGATATCTCAGTCGCAGTCTCTACTCCAAAGGGTTTAGTTACTCCAGTCGTTCGTAACGCTGAGTCCTTGAGCGTACTTGAGGTCGAAGAGGAAATCGTTCGTTTGAGTTCCAAGGCTCGTGACAACAAGCTGACCTTGGAAGATATGACTGGTGGTACTTTTACCATCTCTAACGGTGGTGTCTTCGGTTCACTATATGGTACTCCAATCATCAACATGCCTCAAACTGCAGTTCTAGGTCTACATGGTGTTAAAGAAAGACCTGTTACCGTGAATGGTCAAATCGTATCAAGGCCAATGATGTTTTTGGCTTTGACTTACGATCACAGATTGCTAGATGGTAGAGAAGCTGTCACGTTCTTGAAGACTATTAAGGAATTGATCGAAGATCCAAGAAAAATGCTACTATTCTAAAATTAATCAGACATGAAAATTATTTAATGAGAAGGATATAGCCAAACTTATCTCCTGTTATTTATGTTAGACGAAAACTCGCAATTAAACGATTAAACTATATATCTACATGTCCGTTGGAACATACTCATAGCATTTGAGTGTCCAAGTATTTCACTTCTGATGCAATGCAATCTGTTTCGTGAGCGACACCAAAGCGAATCGCGTCACCCCAAAATAGTGCGATCTTATCCTTACAATACCCCAGATAATCGAACGTATCGATATCTACACCTTCGAGTTCATCATTTGTTAATGCGACGTCATCTATGCCATCTGAGAGTTCAGTTTTAATGATATATTTATTACCACTTGGTCCCTTCGATTCGATGCGTTCTACAGCCTCATTCTGTAAGTCTCCGCTCTGTAAGATGGCCCATAGGCACCAGAATAATTGTACGCTACCTCTCCATTTTAAAATGGCGTTGTAGTAATGTTTCACTTCGTCATCAATTATAGTGGTAGAGTTTCCTCTCAAGTGTGAAACGTAGGAGTAAACGAAATTCAACATTTGCTCCTTAGTGGGAAACTTCTTTGGGTTACATCTGAAGGGTTCAGAACAGTTATAGTCATGCATCCACTCGCTCAAATGATTTGCAAGGTCGAAAGCTGCCGGGTTTGCACCAGCGTACTCGAAATCTATGACCACTAATTTGGAATCTTGACTTTGATCTTGAATCGGTGGATTGATGATCTGTTCTAACGACACATTTGAATTTTGGGGGAATAAAGATGTTGAGGATGCACTTTTGGGAGCAGAATGAATGGGATTATCTGCCTTTATAACGGGTGAAGTGAATAATAAGTTACCGTATTGCGCATCGTTATGACAAAAAACTAAAGATTTCTTCACGTTGGATGATCCTTGCCCGTACAACCAGTTGCAGTATTGTTCCACTACCGTTTTGAACTCTGACCAATTATTGCAAAGTAGGGTATGTCTTATGTTGTCGTCATCTTTAACCCATTCACGACCTCTGGTTTCTATTCTGTTTATCCATTGATTTATCTTTGCCCAACAAGCTGGACCTCCTTCTCTCTCAAATTTCAGCAAAGGAACACCCTTGTGTAATTCTTTCATTCTACGGGCTATTCTCTGCGAAGTCTTCCAATCTCTAATATCATCTTTACTCAACGTTTGCGCATTCTCCAAGAACTGCTCAAACCTACCGTTTTCGAAACAACCATACAACGAGGGACCAATGTTACGTACTGATAATCTCGCCAAAACCTCTAATTCATAATCTCTATCAATGATGGAATCGTTATTGGGACCATATACTCTCAATAAAAGGGATGGTACTCCTGGATATTCGACCTTATAAATTACATTGGTCATTGCACCAGTGATCTTGGTCAACTTCAATAGTTTCCTTTCCAACGGTGAGACATCGGAAAAGCCACGAACGTACCATCTTGGTATTTTAAGACTTTGTATGGTATTCAGAATATCGTCCTTCAAATAATCTTGCGGTAAAGTACTATCCAGGATAACGTTGACATAGGGAACTTCAATAACTTCACTCGATGTCTGCGAGCCCATACGATTACTGCTATCGTAACTACGATCGCTGTCTAACTTTAAATCGGTGACCCCAGAGACGATTGAATCATCCTCCGCTATCGTAGGCCCCGCTGACTCTGAACCAGCAGAGAAGGTTTCAAACTTAGATTCATCATCAGTGCTAAACGCATCAGTATCAACACTAATGGTCCGTATTAGACGCTGAGAAGATCTCTTACCCGAAAGCGAAGGTCTTCTGGACTTACTGTTGGATCTTGAATGGGATCGAGAACGTCCCACTGTGAATGAAGTCCTTCTTGTATGGCTCCGAGACGAACGTGTTTCACTCATGACTAAAAACGTCAAAGTTGAGTTGAATATCCGTCTTCAGGACTTTGTTGGTTCGAGGGTCCTTATTCTACTTTTTTTTTATCTCTTATATAGTTTAGGGTCTTGAATCTTGACATGTGAAAAAGATTTAATAACTTCCAACAAAACAACCGCCAACAAGAGTCCAAAGTGAGGCCTTGATGGACTCGATAGCAGATAATTACGCTTCGAGTGATAGTGAGATAGATTCTGACGAGAAGAAGAGTTCGTTGGGGTCCTCTAGTGAAACTCTGCTTGCTCGTTTACCCGCTGAGATCGCCGAAAAGTATAGTCTTCACCCAAGTATACCTAAAACCAGTAGCATGTCACTAAGAGGTGCGAACAAGGGTGTACAGTATTGGAGCACCTTTCTTTACTATGAATGGCGCCCCAGCCGGCAGGAGAGGATGCAACTCATGAAAATAGTCGAGAACTTCAACAGCTACTGTCGAGAAAGCAAATTGCCTCTGACTAAACAGTTATACTTTGAGCCATTGCATGTAAGCTCTCTAGGCGCTCCTTTAGCCTTACATGTTTCGCTTTCTCAAACAATCAATTTTGAGAGTGAAGCCGATCGAGACACCCTGTTCAAATCATTACAAGCAAAAGTCCGAAGTTCTACGGAATTAAACCCCTTCATGATGATTTTTCAACCAATACTTAGAGTCCTCCCCTCCTACGCAAAAGATTCACTCTTCCTGATATTGCCCGTCGACCCTGGCATCAAAAATCGAGAGATGACACCTATCAATAAAATAATACGGGAGGCTCTAACTGAAACTTTCCCGCAGAAACGAGCAGAGGAAATTCAGAAGCTCTCATGTATGCCACCTTCAACACATTTATCCATAGCTATGGCTACCAACGCACCAAGATCTGCGCTTGACAATTTGAATATTTTGAATACTTTGATCCCTGAAGAACAAATTAACGACAAGATAGAGTTCCCAGTGAACAGTTTGAAATTTGACAAGAACCGACAGGTATTGAGCATCCCGCTAGGCAGCTAGATGCAGCGCCCTGCAGTTTGCATCGTGAGATTACTTTATCACGTGACTCTTCTTGATTTGCATATGGCTAACTCGAAAAGATGATTAACTATATTGGGTAAAGAGTAAACAGCGGACTGTCATCATGAAAGGATCATAGTTTACTCGAGAGATTTCGCATGGAGGCATGCAATTACCATCCGAATTCACATATAGGTGCTAGGTCTCAAATTGCTATATCAACAGCTCCTTTTCCAGAGTTTGTTCTTTAGACAGCGACGCTATTCGACGCCATTGGGGCAATTACAACAAGATAAACAGATTTTTGCAAAAATTTCTCAGTGCTGGTAACGGTAACTGTTAAGGAATATCTGAGTTGGTATTATGAACTCTGTAAACGATCCGTGGCACATCAATCCATCAGATCTGCTAAATGGCGATGGAGGTGTCTTGTATGAGGATGCGTTTGACGCCAATGGTCTCAGCGACTTTGATCAATTGCTCGGTATTAACTATAACGATGCCAATAATTTATTAAGCCAAGAATTCAAAGATTTAGATATACCTTTGATAACCAATTCGTCGTGCGGAAGAAATTCTTACGATGACCAGACTCCCGATACATCTAAATTTAAGTTTGATGATTTACAAGTCCATGACTCGCATGCTGCAGCAAAATATGGTAGCAGTGGTGCTACTGGTCATAAGAGGGGCCCCAGTGGGACTGCCATCTTTGGCTTTCTCAATCATAATAAGACATTGAGTATCTCTAATTTACAGAAAAACGTCTATTCTGATACTCAAAAATCGTATCAACCACTCATGGAGACGAATGAAAAAGTGTCTACTTCGACCGACAACAATTTCGGTCAAACTTTACTCAAACAACAGGAGCAATTACGGCTAGCTTTAGAGCGGCAACATGAGGTAAATAAGAGATTGGAACAGCAATTACAGGAGAACAAGTTGCAGCAAGAAAGACTGCAACGGGTGCTAGATGAACAAGAAATGGTAGCACATCAGTTCGCCGCTGATGAGACGCCACGCACAGCTGCTACGAACCAGCGTTGTACGGCCGGACCGGATAATGGACTGATCATCACTTCAAATACCAAGAGCGGCGGATTTCAGTTCCCACCTCCGACAATGATTTCTCCACCGACCTCTAATGCTTCGATAAATGGTTCGCCCACCAGGAAGCCACATCGTGTTAGAACCAGAATTGGGAACAAGATTTCACCTCCGTCGTCGGATTTCGAAGCTTTCCACAGTGATATTGACTACAACAGCAAAGACCTATACGTTCCCGATTTTGCTCAACAACCTGTCGATAGAAATGAAATTCAGAACTTTCCTAACAATATCAAGCCCACAAACACTGAAAACATCTATAAGAATCCTTTTTGCACCAATGATCAATCAAGAGCACTATTACATAAAAAGAAGGAATCTGTGACTTCGACAGTGTCGACTATTCCTCAGCATCAGGATGACAGTAGTGATAGTGAGACAGGAAGTCTCATCGGATTGGGAATTCAGGTAAATAGAAGAGGTTCAAACAATGGTCGCGGTTATACATTAAGGCCTCCACCTATAGACATATTGCCATCAATCCCCGGTTCGTCAAATAACACACCTGTGGGAAAAAAGCCCCAGCTCCCAGAGAAGCGTACCTTCCAGCATACCCCCATTAAAACACAACAGCATCATCAACATCAACAAAACGCCAGTGCCATAGGGTTCACTGACAAACTTTTTAGTAATGGAGTGGAAACGCCCCATCTAAAACCACCATCAATGCCGATTGCCAGCAGTCGCAGGAGTAGCGACTATGCATCGGATTATCCTGATAATGGTGAGGGCGATATCGATATTGATCCTCATTTACAGGAAAACGACGAACCCGAGAGCAGATTTGTGGTCGCCAAGACACCATCTCCTGTTTTAAAATCTCAAGGTAAATTTGAAGGCTCATCGCCACAATTCGATTTGGGTTCCAGTAATAAAGGAAGTCCGACCAAGATAACTCGAAAACCAACAACGCTACCACGAGGTTCAATTGACAGATACGTGAAGGAACTACCCGATCGAATATTTGAGTGCATGTATCCAAATTGTAATAAAGTGTTCAAGAGGCGATATAATATCCGCTCTCATATACAAACCCATTTAGAAGACAGGCCGTACGTTTGTGATTTTGAAGGATGTGATAAGGCCTTTGTTAGAAATCACGATCTGGTCAGGCACAAGAAGTCACACGCGGAGAAGACGTACGCATGTCCTTGCGGCAAGAAGTTCAACCGTGAAGATGCCTTGATTGTGCATCGAAGTAGGTTGATCTGCTCTGGCGGTAAGAAATATGAAAATGTCGTCATTAAAAAGTCACCTCGAAAACGAGGTAGGCCCAAGAAAGACGGATCGACGAGTGTCTCAAATAGTCCGATAAAAGAATCAGTCGCCAGGGATCGCGATGGATATCTTATGTTCAAGATGGAAGAGCAGCTCCGAAATGAAATGGAGATGTACGGTCTATTAAAACCACCATCTCACATAAGTAGTGCCGCGATTTTGTCGCCGGCGGCAAATTCAGGTCGTAATGACTCAAACTCGCCGTGATTTCTCGGAAGTTCGTAACCAGTAGCCACTGGTATTGTAATAATATGCCAATAAACAGTTTTATACAGAGTTTACATTAATTTAATGTATGAAATTACGTGATAGCAGGCCAGCTTGACTAACGATGAATTGTGCCATGCCACAACCGCAGTCTGCAACCTTCTACGTATTGGCGTCTGAATTGAACAACCAGCATCCAACCTAGAAAGCCGTATTGAGGAACAAACCTTCCTCACTAAACTGTCCACCACTAGATTTCCTACTCCTATCCAACCGATATGAGGACATCTCATCGCGCCTTCATGTTTCTAGTAGAGTTATGGTGACATACCTACCTTTTTTTCTAAAGCTAAAAGGGTTAGTTTGTAAGTCTACAGTAGTCAATTCCAAGACCTGGAGAGTTCAGTTTATTATTATTTATCAAATATATGCTTTCGAAAAGTTTAACTTTTCATACTATAGTTTCGAATACTCTCTTTTTGGCTGTTTTGTCCTCCTGTTCTCTTTGACTATAATCATCAACAAACTCAAGCTTATGACGGAGGTCCCACTGCCGTCTGATGAATTTCAGCCCTTCGATGTTAAATCCCAGATCATCTTCGTTAGACTTTAATGCGCCTCTTAACAAATCTTTTACCTTTGCAATGCGTAACTTCAGTTCTTCGTTTTTCTGGGAGACTAATTCTCTGTGATTTGATTTAACAATGAAAAACAAGTTCTTGCAAATCAAAGGAAGGTTATGCTGTAATATCCTGTTATCTAGTAATGCAGCGTCAATGAATCTGAAGAACTTGAGGACGTAGGAGAATGGAAGGACTAACAACGCATCTTCCAGCTGTGAAGGTTTTATTCTTGCTAACGTTTCCAAAATGTATTCCTCTGGAGTCTTGCTGATTGCTGTTAAGATTGCATTTCCAGGTGGCTTGACTGGTTTCGCATCTCCTTTATGCTTATTCCAAGCCTTTAATTCCTTCTCATAATGCTCTCTGTTTTCGATTTCGGGTATACCAAGATCTAATGCTTCCATTAAACGCTCACCGGCCTTCAGAGATTCGATAGTTTGTTTACGCACATCAGCTGCTTCATCCTGATCAGCCTCGTCGCCACCTACATCTTTCCTGAAAGCCGCGTCCCCAGAACCTTCTTCAAGTGACGACAACAAAGCGGTCTCATTTTGTTCTTCCAATTCCTTTTCTCTTTCTTCCTCCAAGAACACTTGGTCTTCCGTTTCTTCCCATATTCTGATACTGCGGTCATGAGATGCTGAAACGACATACTTTCCGTTATTTGAAATCGCCAAAGCCCAAACTTCACTCTGATGTCCCGCCAGCTTTTGAATGCATTCGAATTTGTCTCCATCCCAGTATTTGACTAAACCATCTTTAGAGCAACTAAAAAAGTTGTGAGATTCTGGTAAGAACTTGACGCTCATAATAGAATCTTGATGGGCGAACAATGACTTATGACAATCACCAAAATCGAGGCCCCATATCTTTATGTTCTTATCCGCCGATGAAGTAATGATGACTTTTGAATCAAAGGATATGTCTATTGAAAGTACCGGCAGTTTATGCCCGTACAAACTCAAATAAAACTTCATGCTGTCTAGAAAAAATACTTTGACAGTATTGTCCAGCAGCGAAATTGCAAAATACTTGTCTTCTGGCGATATTCTCACGCTTAGAACATCGTCGTTCAATTCTAAAGTTGTATCGTGCGATAGTTTCATAACAGGGGCAAATTTGTCAACAGTTCCAGCGATGAGATCCTTTTCAACTTGAAATTTCCAAAATTTGACAGACTTGTCGGCCGACCCAGTGACAAGCTTCTTACCATCACTGGTAATATCTAGGGACCAAATTGCGGCATCGTGTGCACCTTCTTTGTTGTCCAACATGGTCGAAGAGGCGAGGTCGAAAAGTTGCAAATCACCATTTCTTGTGCCGACCACAATTAAGAAGCCACCTGGCAAGAACCTGCAGCACAATGCGTAACCACAGTCAAAGGTTCTCAAACACATTCTAGTCTTGAGATTCCATACCTTCAATGTACCGTTAGAAGCTGTCGCGAGCAAACTAGAATCGTTGCTGATATCCATTGCTCGCACATCGGTTCTATGTCCTTGTAACTCAACGCTATGGAGCCTGTTAGGAGCTGGTAATTTTGGTTCTCTCTTTTCATATGGAATAGTATAGTATTCTACAGTGTTACTGGCCGTTGTCACCACTAGATCAAGTTTTGAAGCTGTAGCCTGACCCCAAGCTGCCGCCTTGACTTTAAAATTTGATCTCAAAATCTGGAATGGGTGCATTATCATGGATATATATCCATCTTGTATATTTTGTTTGATTTCCTCATCTGACAAACCTTTCTCCTTCAGTCTTTTCTCTCTCTTTCTGGTGGCTTTCAAGATCTCTTCTTCCTTCCTAATCCTGAAGATCTCTATACTTTTGTCAGCATTCTGGATGTAAAAAAAGGTGGTTTCATCTGTTGTAGTTACGAACTCGATCGAAGATCCTCTTTGATTACTTTGCTTTTCGTATATTCCCTTCTCTATCAATTTTGAACCCGCTTCGCTTTCGAAATTGAGATGCCATATCTTCACTTGGGAATCAGCGCTGGCCGTAATAGCCAAGTCCTCATGTACTCCAAGAGACCAACACTCTCCAGTATGTGCAATATGAGTCTCAACACACTGTTGAGTTTTCAAATCCCATACCTTGATCAAACCATCTCTAGAAGTACTTATCAGCCATTCATCCTTCTCTAACCATAGTCCTGAGATAGCACCTTTGTGAGAACGCAGTTTATACAGTCCAACTTCGCCGATCAAATCCCACATGATGATATTGGAATCCTGTGAACCTGAAATCAATCTTGTACCTGTTATATCAAACTTCAAGATAGTCACGGCAGACTTATGTCCATTTAAAGTCAAAAGTACAGTCTTGGACATAAGATCCCACACTTTGATGACACCTTCTGCGTATCCGACGGCTAAAAGATTAGTCTCTGCATGATATTCTAGGTATGTGGTCTCGGCAGGCTTCGTAGATTTTGCATCTATCGATCCCGGAGGTAATCCATCAGAAAGGCAGCTAACAAGATCTCCTGTCTTCAGATCCCAAAGGTTAACTTTCTCAAGACCACCAGTAAGCACTTGACCTAATCCCTTTCTGTTTGCAGGCGGAATGTAGACACAATTGGAGTTCGAACTAATAACCCCAAAAGAAGCGGATTGCTCAAAACGCTGATACGACTTGACCATCGTTACTATGCCTTCACAATTCCTGTTACTGTGTTCTTCACTTAAGCGATGAGATGAGATGAGATGAAATATTGCAAAATTTTCCGACAATACCCAAGTTCTCTTAAAGTCACGTGAATTAAGGCATCCTAGGTATATAGATTAACTGGATATGAAGATAGTACATGAGCTGCCACCAGCAGTGCCACAACTATTTGGACTGTGATAGCGACTTGCCTGAGGATGCGTTTTTAGCGGAGGTAGCTTTGTCTGAGTTGATTGCCTGCATTTTTTGGTTGTAACTAGGTTTTGGATTCCATTTCCTGGTGCTTCTAATCTCATCGGCCGAATAACCAGGGATTCTTATATTCCAGTTTCTTTCGAGATGTAGCTGTATGTCGCGAGTGTCGAGGTTGTCAGATTTTCTGTGCTTAGCCAGCCGGCAGGCAAACCCTGTAACATTACTAACGAAATCATCGGCGAGATCGAGCAACAGGCTCTCGACATCACCATCTATTACAGTCTCTCCGTCACCTTCGTCTATACCTACAGTCTTGACCAGTTCTCTTAATTTTCTCTTTGACATGACTCTCTCTGTGTCTACCTCGTAAGGTGGAAGTTTCGTCATTGTTGGGGTGTTAAGGGCTGCCGCATTCATCGCTGTACCACCAGTTAGTGTCGGCCGATTTGTCTTGTATGTTACTGGTGATGGAGTCTTTGCTGTCACCGTTTCCGAGATAGGCACGAGTGGATCGGACTGTTTAAATATGGCTGATTTATTGGCTCCATTGTTATATGCCATAGAAGCAGCTGCGTTGACGTTTGTAACTTGAGATTGAGCTCTACTTCCTGTGTTTGAGGAAGTGGACTGCGAACGTACCTGGTTTTGCTGCGGAAGCTTTTGTGTAGTGATATTAGCTGGTGTACCTTGCTGAGCCTTGGCGCTATTTCCTGCCGCACCTGGTGATCCAGCTTCTCCCGCAGGTGAACCCTCCGATGGTTGAACTTGCTGCTGCTGAGCCATACGTTGTTGTTGTGTACTTCTTTGTAGAAGCCGTTGCAAAGCTGGATTATGTCTGGCGCACTCAACGTAAAACTTCTTCTTACCATTTTGAAACTCTTGTTGTAAAGCACCATACTCCATATTCAGCATTTTCAGATTATTAGCCAACTCGGTCTTTTTTTCCTCTAGCTGCTTCTTCGCTGACGCGTCTGTCTGTTTACTGACTTCCTGGTTTAATCTCTCTATATGCTGTTTCAAAAAAGTGTGCTTATCCCTAATGCTATTGGCTCTAGCTTGAAAATTCTGCGATAGTGCTTCGAATTGTTGATTTTGCTCGGGAGTGAGAACTTGTTTAATAATATTGGCCAATTGGCTCCCACTGCTTCTGCTTTGCTGACTTGATCCACTACTTGAGCTCCCTGCTGCGTTGACAGCCCCAACAGAGCCCGTTGAGCCACTTGAAGCAGGGTTTGCCCCCGGTGTTCCACCATTGCGACCCTGCACAAACGCCTGAGCTGCCTGTTGTCGCTGCCTATTGTAATTATCGTATATTGCCTTAATCTTTGAAGCTTTAATAAGCAATTCCTTACCTCTGGGCGTATTTTCTCCCACACTCTTGGCCTCATTGACAAGCGCTCTAAACTTAGTCGTCAATTCCAACAACTGCCGTTGTTGACCTCCAATTCCCTGCGATGCACTACCCTCGGCCGTGCTGTTTGCAGTATCCCCGTCGTAAGACATTTTATGCCTGCCTCAGAAACCTCAGTTTAGCCGTTTATAACTCTCAAATGACCGCTCAAGGTGATGTTAAAGCCCTTTCTAATAGGTCTTTTCACCTTCAAAGATCATTGAAACTTTAAACTTGGCGGCCGGGTCACATTTCAACTAAACGCTTAGTACTATACAATATACAAACTAAAAGGTCCTGGAAGGGCCTATGGGAGCACTTCATATCAGTCGTGAGTCCTCAAGATACTCGTAATACTCATCTATAATGTATGGCCAGGCGTCTGCCTCATTGTAGCTTGTCTTGACGGCGCTGAGAGAAGGAAATTGCTTGAAAAATTCTAGTAACATCTTCCAAGTGTCCCTAGTAACAACTGTCTTCTGTTCGCTATCGAGGAAGGCTAGCCATGAGTTTAAAAGAGCTGGGTTGACATGTACGGCAGTTCCTGGTTGAAAGAAAAGGCGCCAGTACTCTGCGGCAGTATCTGTATCTAGATCACGCTTGTTTTGGTCGAGAGCTAAGTCGAAAGTGTAATTGTAGATGTCTGTCATGTACTCTAGGTCTGTGTGGAGCTTGGTGTCGAGGTCATCCAGAACATGGCGCATTTGAGGTAATGTCGAGCATCCTTGCATGTACCAATTGTGTAGAAACTGATCCTTGCTTATTCCATCTGCCAGCCTGGTGCAATGTAGTAGTTTGGCAAGACATATTGTCACCAGATCTTCTAGCTTGTAATCGAGATCTTCAATCAGCTGGATCATGCCATCGATATCTATCTTGTTTTGGTCTTCCAGAACGTATTTATCATATAGTGCTAATAGTTCCTCGGGGTATGTCACTGGTGTGTGCGGCTCTTCTATAAATCCACCAGGCATTTGATCGTAGTAGTCGTTCAACGCATATTCCAACTTCCACTGATTTCTTCTAAGGAAGTCCTTGGCTGTCTTGGATTCGCACTGTGTAAGGGATACAAATTCACTCACTAAATCATCCTTTTGAGGCTGTTGCAGAAGATTCTGTCAGTAGATAAGCTCAAAGTCGCACTTGGGTCGAGCAATTGAATACATACCATAGTCTAGAGACTTCAATGATGGCCGTTTTGAAGCGGACTGTATGTTCTCTCATGTTAGATACTTATTAGGAAATTTCGCGAATTCGATCTTTGTATCACTAACAACCAACAGATAAATCAAACTAAAGACCACACTGCTGAATTATAAGGGCATGATATTATGTCGGAATGCCATTCAAGTGAGCTGCCTGTCATTATTGACAGTATCAAAGAAGTTGCTCTGCGGCTGCATCCCGGATGCGAAGACGATTTAGAAGCACTGCTAACATGGTTAAATCCCAATGAATCAGAGAGTAATCATCATATGAGACCACCACCATTGCGACTGAAAGATGCTATAAAACTGTTTGTTAATCAGTATTATAATAGTGGCTATATTTCAGGTTCTGATGGTGAGATTAACAAAGGACCGGAGTTCGAACTAGGCAACCAGCTTCGCCAGTTCTACATATATCAAGTGCGCATTCATTTTTTCACATCCTTCAACCTGATACAAACTTTCAAGGATATACAGAGGTTGGAGAAGTACTATGTCTCCCCGCTAGCGTACATTCACCTGTTCGAGTCCAGTGGATACGAATGGATCATAGAGAGGGATGGACTGCGACATTACCTGTTGAATAGAAACATGGAGTTCCACAATAACATGAAGCAGCGAATGGAAAGTCTATTTATGCAGGATGATTTTGAATATGTCGCAGAGATGTTGGACTGGGTGGAAAAGGCTCATACAAGCCTCTCTTCTAAGGATATACTTCTTGATCTAATTATAGCTAAGGTGAAACAATTCTGTGATGATCATATGATGGGGGTATATGGGAAGACGTACCTAGTCATGAAGACGTTCAACAAATTCATCATCAAGTATTGGTCAAATTTTGCTCAGTTATTAGGGTGTCCTCAGGATGACCATGGACTGACAAATGTGGTTTATACTTGTTTCGAAAAACAGTTCATCAGAATTCGAACGCAAGAGGTCTTTGATATATTCGTGAATGAATTTCCGAACTCTAAACCAACGATTATAGAGATGAGGAAATTAATTACTCATTCGACAGATTTCAAGACAATTGTTATTGCGTTTCTTTCTACCTTTGAAAAGAAGGTGTTAAATCCCAGTGTCACTACGACGGATGCCCTTCTGGCTTACGTTAAGAGCGTCAAGGCTTTTCTCACCCTTGATCCGAGTGGAAGGTACCTTCAATCAGTCATATCTTTTGTGAAACAAACATTTCAAGAGCGCTCAGATCTTGTGGTTATCCTACTCTATGCAATTTTGGATCTACAACTGGACGGATTGGTCGGCAGCCATATTCAGGTGGATCCAGTTTGTTTGAAAGCTCTGGCTTCGGAGTTGAGAGATCCAGAACTAGGCATTGAGAATGACATATATCCCGATGACAATCTGGCAAACGTTGCCACGGGGATGGCGAAACTGAATTATGAGGGCTGTCTTCCCTACGAGGAAGTCATGCAACGGTTTCTCTCTTGGAACCCTGATCCCAGAGACATGGCACCACGAGCAATCAGCAAGCAATCCCCATCTCATATGAGTCTCCTGGACATTCTGATGGAGCTATTCGAATCAAAAGATTTTTTCGTCAGCGAATTTTTGAAGCTTCTGACTAAGAGGTTATTGTCCTTGAAGTTCTACAATTTGGATCGAAATTGGTCCAAGTGCTTACAATTACTGAAGAAAAAACTGGCCAGAGGAGCACCCAACATATCATTAGCGCCCACTGGTCAACAGAACAACAGTGAGCGAGGTGATGATTATTCTAATATTAATTCTAATGACGTTATGCTCTGGGATGTTAAACTCAGCTACGAATTGTGCAAACAGATGCATCAGGTCAGCGGCCTGGACCAACGCATCTACCCCAAATTTATTTCATATCTATATTGGAACTGCCAACTTGAAAGTAAAAATGATTTCGAGATACCAGAGCCTTTGAATAGTGAGTTTGAAAAGTACAGCAGGGTTTACAGTGAAGTGAAAGCAGGGAGAGCACTCAAACTACTCAAGGATCAAGGTGTTATTGAACTCGATCTGGAGTTCAAAGACGGGAGAGTACTCCAGTGTGATGTTACTCTTGAGCAATATGCGGTGATTCAACAGTTCGACGAAGACAGTTATGCCAACAGGTTAATGGCCGAAACCATCAGTTTATACTTGAACATGGAGATTTCAAGGGTTAAAAGTGCATTACAATTCTGGGTTGAGAAAGGTGTCTTGTATCAGGTAGATGCGTTCTACGCCACACAGGAGTCGAGGCAGGACAGCAATATCAAAACTGCTAAGAGCGACAGTGTTGGTTCATTTTTCGAGAAGAATGAAACAATCATTGAAGAAGAAACCACATTATCAAAGACTTTGAACGCCATCTGGCCATTCGTTCAAGGTATGCTTACCAATCTTGGCAGCTTAAAGGCCGCCAAGATCCACTCTTTTTTAAAAGTCACAGTGCCGAAGGAAGTCGGTTACATTGTAGTAACCCAGTCCCAATTGGAATCCTATTTGAATTCCCTAGTCGAAGAAGAGAGACTAGCCTGTACGACAAGCGGCTCTTACAAATTGCCAAGTATATAGCTACAATTTTTTTTCTAACATCAAACCGACTTCTTCTTATCAATACTTCTTCACAGCACACAAACACATACACACACGCACACACAATAGAGATAACAAGATGATAGTTCCCAAAGTAGCAATCTTTTACACCGACTACGAGTCCGATTGGGTCAAACCATGGAGGAGTTTCGCTCAGATGGGTATCAAAGTGCTAGAACAAGGCCGTATTCTGGAAGGCGACCAAGACCTTAAAGTTGAATACCCAATTTTCGACATCTACAACGAGCACTTCCCTGACTTGAAAGAGATCACCAAAGCCAATGGTTACATTGGTATCTACATTACGGGTTCCAAATTTGATTCGTTCGATACGGAAACCAAATGGATCGTCGACTTACGCAACTATCTAAAGATTATTCTAAATGACTCCAAGTATCCTCCAGTCGCTGGAATTTGTTTTGGCCATCAGGTGGTCGCTGCATCATTAGGTTGTAAAGTCGGCAGGAATCCACAAGGATTCGAAGGCGGAGTAATGCCCGTTTCACTGAACCCCACTGGCCAAAAACTGTTTCAAGGATACAAGACTCTTAATCTTTCTGAGATGCATAAAGACGTAGTCCTCGAAGTTCCTGAAGGTTGTAGCAACTGGGGCTCCACCCCCCAGTGCGCACTCCAGGGCTTTTACAAACCAGAAAGACTACTAACATTTCAAGGGCACCCAGAGTTCACCAACATGATAGTGAAATGGGGTCTACAGAGGATCCCACAGGATATTGAATCCCGTGTGCTGGACTCCATTGACTCTTTTCAAAACGATGGCCCCCGAGCAGCTGCCTTCATATGGAAGCTGTTCAAGAGGGATATATAGAGACTCTTCTGCTGCCCAATATGCAGTCCAATCGTGAATCTACGATCTGCGTGACCTTGAATAGGCAATAGGCCTGCTTGAACTGCGCCCCCCGTTACATCCGCCTGGACCCTGGTCAAGTCTGTACATGCACACAGCCAGCAAATCGTTCTAGTTAAACGTACATCAAGTATATAGACTGTTATTGGAGTAGATATTGAATGGCTTAACGAGGTTTAGAAGGCAAGATAGACCTTATAGCAGTTATATTTCTCCTATTAAAGCTTTCTCTGAAATATTTCGGCTTCTCAATAGGTATAAAAAGTGAAAAGTCTATAAAGGGTATAATAGACTAAAAGTTAAGAGAACTAGCCCCAAGAGACGACTAGAAGAGTCAGACATTTATTGGTATCATTAGCTATGCAGTTACTACCTGCTGCTTTGATTTCAGGCTTTTTGTTGGGCAGCCAGGCGGTTGCGTTAAGTGACGTTGACGAGAAACCAGGCAAATACGTGCACTTGTCCTTTGACAAGCTGCGTGGTAACAGTTACGAAGAAGCTGGTAAGGGGAATAAACCCAGTGCAGAGTTAAGGAAACGGGATGACGGTTACGAGGAGATTGAAATATACAACGAACAGAATTTCTACTCGATAGAGTTGGAAATTGGTACGCCTAGTCAAAATGTTACTGTGCTGCTGGATACCGGTTCTTCCGATTTGTGGGTTTCGAGTCCTGAGAATCCGTACTGTATAGACTCAGATGATACGAAACCGGTTACTCAATTATCTACATCGACCTTGGCCACTTCCAGTGGAACTGCTACTTCTAGTGGTAACAGCGGTATTGCCACTGTGGATTGTAGCGAATATGGTACTTTTGACCCATCCAAGTCTACTTCTTTTAGATCCAACAATACGGCTTTCTCTATCAGTTATGGTGATACTACCTTTGCCTCTGGTACCTGGGGTACTGATAATTTCGACCTGGGCGATCTAAATGTCACGAACCTCTCGTTTGCTGTGGCTAACCAGAGTAACTCCACCGTTGGTGTTATGGGAATTGGTTTAGCTGGTCTCCAAAGTACATATGTTGGTGTGAATTCCGCATCCTCCGGTGCGTACCAGTACGAAAACTTCCCGATGGCTTTGAAATCACAAGGTATTATTGACCGTAATGCTTACTCATTATTCTTGAACGAGCCGGATGCTGACAAGGGTAGTGTTTTATTTGGTGCAGTCGACCACAGCAAATACTCCGGTCAACTATACACCGTCCCAATGTTGAACATGTACAGGAACAGAGGTATTCAGAATCCAATCGAATTTGACGTTACAGTTCAAGGTGTGTCGGTGACATCGGGCAGCACGATCAGGAACCTCACCAACACCCAGTTTCCTGCTTTGTTGGACTCCGGTACTACTCTGAGCTACATGCCTTACACTTTAACTCAACTGATCGCTGGTGCAGTTGGAGCCCAGTACTCTCAATATACGGGTTATTACTCCATGCGTTGTCCTTCCGAGAACAACGATACCCGGTTGAACTTTGATTTCGGCGGATTCCAAATCTCCGCTAATCTTTCCAGCTACCTATTGAGTTCAAGATCTTCGTCTAGTACGTGTTACTTAGGTATGATCCCACTGACCTCAAATGCTGCCATCTTTGGTGACAACTTCTTAGTCCATGCCTATGTGGTCTACGATTTGGAAAACTACGAAATCTCCATGGCTCAAGCCGCATTCAACAACAGCGACTCACAGATCGAAGTCATCTCAGACTCTATCCCCAGCGCAGTCAGAGCACAAGGTTACTCATCCACTTGGTCCACGAACCAAGCAATAAGCACTAGCGGATCCGGTAGTGGTAGTGGTACAGCAAGAACTACGACCACATCTTCCAACGGAGCTTCTGGTGCGAGAAATGCTGTAGGCGATACATTGGCTCCATCACCACTATTTCTACTATTCGCCACTATCATCTCTTTTTTTATCTAAACCTCATGAGCCTAATAAGGCTTTATGTACAAAAGTACCATCGATATTGCACACTCATTTTAATTCAAATCATTCGCTTTTCATGCCTTCAAATGTTTGACTTTCCATAATCTAGCATTAAACTATGTATTGAAAGGAATTTGTTGGAGCCTCGGGAACCTCGATGAGCTTACTCTTCATATGATGGGTTATTCACATGATTTTTTTCACTGCTCTGTGTCACCCAGCAAAGCGACGCAGGGTATGAGAATCGCTTATATAATAGTCAAATATCTATAAACTCAAGGAAAATAGGTCTGTTTCCTTGCCGATAAGCTCACGGAGTGTCTGGATGAGTGGCAACGACAGTGACCAAAATATGGATCGTGCAGAAGATACTGAGAACCCTCCTGCTCCTGCTAGTGAACCTGCAAACGGCGAGAGGCCTACAAGAAGTATAACCGTTTCGATCCAGTATTCCTACTTCAATCCCAATGGTTTGGCAAACTTAAACCCTAATCAACCAAATGGAAATGCTGAGGGGAATGGTGAAACTCCTACAGTGAATAGACCTGATGGAGCCTTGATCCTGTCATTTAGAGATGTTCCTACTTCAACACCACAAGAGAGATTGGAGTCTATCATCTCCATCGCAGCCGAGTTGGCTATGCGTCGTTTCAGTGATATGATGTCTCAACCCAAGGGTATTACTAAAGAACAATTTGAACAACTTCCTGCTCTGAAAGTGAGGGAATTGGCAGATAGACACAATACAATTTGTAGCATCTGCTATGATGCTTACGAGGATGAGTTGTCGAATATATTCAAGAGGACTAGAGAGGATGACTTGGATGGCAGAGACGGGTTACAAAAGAAACAGAGATCGGAATCGCCAGTAGTAGTTCCGACTGAACAATCATCTTCACAGCAAGATGAGAACACAGAGCAGGCACCAAATGTAATGGAGCCCCCAACATATAAGCACTCACCAGTAGTACTACCATGTAATCATGTTTTTGGTAGAGAATGTCTCTTCAAGTGGTCGCAGCTGGAAAACAGTTGTCCGTTGTGCAGACACAAGATAGTCGAAGCTGCAGCTGGGCAATCGGGTGAGGATTCCAATGGAGCTGTAGCGAATCAAAATGCTGAAGCTTTCGAAAGAATAAGGCAAGCGTTGTATAATCCCTCGGCACCAGATCAGCAGACAGAGGGACCCACAAGTACCAATGCGGGCAACGATTTGCATAATTTCACCTTTTCTCGCTCTGGTATAGTGCTTTTAAGGCCTGATACTCGAGCTGGTCTAGCTACAGGAGAAGCAGGGGCTCAGACGGAAAATGAAAATGGGGCTACGGCGACGAACGAGGGTACCGGTGAGCAATCGGATTCAACCCCATTGAACTCAATCAATAGTCCAGACTCTAGAAGAATACAATGGATACCTCTTCCCATAACGGCAATCCAATTGCCTACCAGCCTTAATAATGAAAACAATGATGACACCAATGATGGGGAATCCGCACCTTCAGGACGTCCTGCAAACGAAAGATTAAGATCTATACTGAACAACATTTTCAATAGCATTTCTACTGAGTCTACTGCTTCAGAGTCTGCGGAACGAACGGCCTCTACGCCAACCCTCTCCACAACTGAATCTTCTACAAGTTCAGCTTCACAATCAAATACCCCACCTGTCCCTCGCCGGAGATCGTTTTTGGATCACATCCTGAGAATAACGAATCGTCATAGAAACCGTTCAGACAGTAACAATACCGAATCGGGCTCTTTACCTATTCCACATCCTCAGGCATCAAACAGCATGTTTAACTCTGGTGTTGCTAGTTACAGAAATCCAGATGGACAAGTTTCTACCTTTCATGTAAGTGATGGCCCTTTGCCATTGCCACCTCGTAATAATCAGTCTACAAGAAATTCTAACAGCGGTAATGAAGATGAAACTCATCAGGGACCTTCTCAGCAGACTAATGGCGATGCGGCAAGTGGTAGTAATGATTAATTTCAGGGTTCGACGGGTAGGCTCTATGATAGACGGACATTCTGTTTTATATAGATTTTATGTAGCATTCGACCTGCATCATACATGCATTTTCATATCTGTTATAATATAAATTGGTTAGTTCAATGTATTTTGTGCATGCTTATCATCTTTCTCTGACCTTAAATGAGTCCTGAAGCGAAAGTGAGCGTAGTATCCTCTATCGCCAAACAACAATCATTACAGCGGGAATAACCCCTGTCTGATTAACAATTCGATATTGAAGTTGTAATAGTGATTTGCAAAGGGAACTGCAAATTAGCTACTGACGTTACCTGCTAGCTACCGACGACAGATGCTAGGATATCACATCCCTGGCTATAGCGGCTACGGCGTACAATACTCCCCATTCTTTGATAACAGATTGGCAGTGGTCTCTGGCTCGAATTTTGGGTTGGTAGGGAACGGGAAGCTTTTTATTTTAGATATCGATCCACAGGGGAAGATTCACGAATCAAACTCTTTCCTGACCCAAGATTGCCTCTTTGATGTTGCGTGGAATGAACTACATGAGAATCAAGTACTTGTTGCCCAGGGAGATGGATCTCTACGATTATTTGATACAAAACTGGCTCAATATCCAATAGCTATCTTCAAAGAACATCAAAAGGAGGTCTTCAGTTGCAACTGGAACCTTTTAAACAAGAATACATTTGTCAGTAGTTCCTGGGATGGTACAGTTAAAATATGGTCTCCAACAAGGAAGGACAGTTTATTGACGCTTACACCACAACCTTTGAAGACAGTGAATCGAGTAGATCACAGTATGAACATACCGATGTCCAACCAGAGAAACCATGCAGACATCACCAGAAATAAGAATTGCATTTATCAGGCTCAATTTTCACCTCATGACCCCAATTTAGTGATGTGTTGCTCTGGGAACTCTTATATAACTATATTCGATTTGAGACAACCACCATCGCCGACAAATCAAAGAAACTTTTTGGGTCACTCAGGATTAGAAGCACTGACATGCGATTTCAACAAATATAGGCCACATACGATTGCCACTGGTGGCGTGGACAATGTTATTCGTATCTGGGATCTGAGGATGACGAGCAAAAACAACTCTTCTCCATCCATTTGCGTTAACGAGGTTGTCGGCGGGCATGAACTGGCAGTCAGAAAAGTTTGCTGGTCTCCACACCATTCTAATATTTTCCTCTCAACATCTTACGATATGACTTGCTGCGTATGGCAGGACGTCAGTTATACTGATAGACGCAGCACAGGGAAAACAAACAGCATAGATCCCAATCGGGGTTGTCGATTTAAGTTTACCCAACATTCAGAGTTTGTTTATGGTGCGGATTGGAGTTTGTGGGGCCAACCAGGTTACATTGCATCGACAGCATGGGATGGTAACGTTTTCATCTGGAATGCTTTCCAAAGATGAACATAAGCCGTCTCTTATGTATATTAGGCAAGTTTTGTACAGAGTGTTCATCTTACTCGTAATGTACCCTGAGCGTTCCAAGTAGCTAGTTTTTCTCTCTTTATGTGATAGTTTGTTCGCATCTCGATATATTGGTCTAAGAACACATCCAAATCGTCATCTTCTTTTAACTTTTCCTCTAGTTTGAAGCTGTCATCTTCCACTTCTGTCATTTGGATTTCCAATACTGCTTTCAAAAGATCCTCATTATACTTTTTGTCTATCTTCTGATGCTGGTCTTGCCATCTTTTCACGTACTGAGATTCCAATATGCGACATTCTTCAAGCTGTTCTTGTACTTTAGCCCGCTCTTCTTCTAAACCTTTGAACTTTCCTTCCAATTCTTGCAGTTGTACTTTCAAATTTAACACATCGGCTTTCAATTCCTCTTGAGGGTTAAATGCAGCAACATATGACTCTAATTGTCGTTTGTGCTGAGTGACTAGTTCAAAAACCTCTTGTGAGGATAGCAGTTCCACATTTTCCGGTAACGGTATATCACGGTTCAGTTCAGAGGACATCTTAACCTGTACCTGTCAATTTATATCCCCGTATTTATTACTCATGAGCTGCTCTTGTTATACAACTTGATGAAGTTCGCTCTAAATGATCAGGATTAATAAAAATATACAAATCTCGAATAAACGTCCAATGTCAACCGCTGTAAGAGTTGCTGCCAAGGTACAGCCTGCTG